>NC_045453.1:6199610-6208717 GCF_002776525.5 Piliocolobus tephrosceles
AAAAAAAAAAAAAAAAAAAAAAAACACACAAAATACAGAAATTAGACTGCGAAGCAGGGAAGTGGGACAAGATGGTTTACATCTCAAATGGACAAGTGTCGGACAGCCAGAGTCAGTCTCCATGGAGATTATCTTTGATAACAGATTTCTTCTGAGGAATAGCTGAGTTTGTGGTTTTGTTTTTCAAAACTCTGTTTCAGCAAGATGTGAAACAAAGAAGAAACAATGGAAACTCATCTGATTCCAGATATGATGATGGAAGAGGGCCACCAGGAAACCCTCCCTGAAGAATGGGTAGAATCTATCATCTGCGTGGCCCCAGTCCTTCTCCAATGGCAGGTGGATGAGGAAGGTAAATGTCTACTCTAAGAAGCAGACAACTGGCCGGGCGTGGTGGCTCAAGCCTGTAATCCCAGCACTTTGGGAGGCCGAGACGGGCGGATCACGAGGTCAGGAGATCAAGACCATCCTGGCTAACACGGTGAAACCTCGTCTCTACTAAAAATACAAAAAACTAGCCGGGCGAGGTGGCGGGCGCCTGTAGTCCCAGCTACTCCAGAGGCTGAGGCAGGAGAATGGCGTAAACCCGGGAGGCGGAGCTTGTAGTGAGCTGAGATCCGGCCACTGCACTCCAGCCCGGGCGACAGAGCAAGACTCCGTCTCAAAAAAAAAAAAAAAAAAGAAGCAGACAACTGGACATGCACATCCATAGCAGAAGGAAACCGTCAAGAAGTGGAGTGCTGACCATGCTGAACAATAGATGAATGTATGTGTCTAAACAAGAACTGCTCTGTGTCCTCACAGATGAATGAGGACATGCTGGGAATTCCCTCTGCAGGTAACTGACCTGACTGACATGCAGTTCCATAAACACACATATGTGTCTCATTACCTTTTTTGTATAGTTTATTAAAGTATTAACATAGTTTTCACAAGTACATATTTTTAGGTTGCAGAGTGGACTCCTCATCTTTATATTAAATTCATGAAAACACTGAATCTGAATAAAATAAATAAAAGGTTGTGTATGTAGCACTTTTAGTGTCACTTTTTCAACTTCTGAAATACTGTTCATTGTTAACTTGTTCTCATTTATAAATCACATTGTAGGCCGGGCGCGGTGGCTCAAGCCTTTAATCCCAGCACTTTGGGAGGCCGAGACGGGTGGATCACGAGGTCAGGAGATCGAGACTATCCTGGCTAACATGGTGAAACCCCGTCTCTACTAAAAAATACAAAAAACTAGCCGGGCGAGGTGGCGGGCGCCTGTAGTCCCAGCTACTCGGGAAGCTGAGGCAGGAGAATGGCGCAAACCCGGGAGGCGGAGCTTGCAGTGAGCTGAGATCTGGCCACTGCACTCCAGCCTGGGCAACAGAGCGAGACTCCGTCTCAAAAAAAAAAGAAAAAAATCACATTGTATTTATTTCGGTAGTATGCATATCATATCTGTGCTCTTCAATTAATTTTTCTCTTTAGTATATTTGTCTCATGAATCTTTAAAAATATATACAAAAATTAGTGGGTGTGGTGGTGGGCACCTGTAATCTCAGCTACTCGGAAGGCTGAGACAGTAGAATTGCTTGAACCCAGGAGGTGGAGGTTGCAGTGAGCCTAGATCATGCCACTGAACTCCAGCCTGGGCGACAGAGCGAGACTCCCTCTCCAAAAAAATAAAAATAATCTTCATTGCAGCCTTGTGAAGCAGTCACTAGTATCTCCATTTTGCAGAAGAGGAAACTAAGGCTCAGAAAGGGGAAGTGATTTCTCCAAGGTGCCAAGGTCACATAGCTCATAAATGGTAAACCCCAGATATGACCAAGGGTATTTCTGATTCCAAAGCCGTAAACACTTTTACTGGCTACCCTAGGATACTAGTTAGAATCGAGCTCAGGCTGTTAGATAATTGAAATCAAAGGCTTGTGGAATTTAGAGTAGAGGAGACTGTACATAGTGGCTCACGCCTACAATCCCAGCACTTTGAGAGGCTGAGGCAGGAGGCTAACTTGAAGACAGAAATTTGACACTAGCCAGGCCAACATAGTAAGACTTCATCTTTACAAAAAAACGATAATAATAATTAGCTGAATATGGTGGTGTGAGCCTGTAGTCCCAGCTACTCAGGAGGCTAAAGCAGGAGGATCATTTAAGCCCAAGAGTTAGAGGATGCAGTGAGCCATGATAAAAAAAAAAAAAAAAAAGAGCAAAGAAATGTCGGCCGGGCGTGGTGGCTCACGCCTGTAATCCCAGCACTTTGGGAGGCCGAGGTGGGAGGATCACGAGGTCAGGAGATTGAAACCATCATGGCTAACACGGTGAAACCCTGACTCTACTAAAAATACAAAAAAATTAGCTAGGCGTGGTGGCAGGCGCCTGTAGTCCCAGCTACTCCGGAGGCTGAGACAGGAGAATGGCGTGAACCCAGGAGGCAGAGTTTACAGTGAGCCGAGATTGTGCCACTACACTCCAGCCTGGGCAACAGAGCGAGACTCCATCTCAAAAGATAAAAAAAAAAAAAGAAATGTCAGCTTCCTAAAATCTTGGCATTTAGGAGGGGAAACCTGTTAAATGCCACCAGGTCCATTTCCCCCATCCTACTCTTAACAAGCAGCCCCTTTATAGCATCCCTGAGACCTTCACCTCTAGCCTGAGCTTGGATGTCCCCAGTAACAGGATTCACCTTTCCATAAGGCAGTCCATCCAGTTAAGAGGCCTCTCCACACCACCCAAGTCAGGGCAGGGAAGAGAGAACCCATACTCACATTTTTTAATCATGCTGTCTCAGTGTTAGGGGCTCCAGACTGCCTCCTCAAAATGCATGTTCAAATTTAAGCTGAGAGCCAGGCATGGTGGCTCACTCCTGTAATCCCAGCACTTTGGGAGGCTGAGGCAGGTGGATCACCTGAGGTCAGGAGTTCAAAACCAGCCTGACCAATATGGTGAAACCCTCTCTCTACTAAAAATACGAAAATTAACCAGGCATGGTGGTGGGCACCTGTAGTCCCAGCTACTTAGGAGGCTGAGGCAGGAGAATCACTCGAAACCAGGGGCAGAGGTTCCAGTGAGCCGAGATTGTGCCACTGCACTGCAGCCTGGGTGACAAAGCAAGACTCTATCTCAGAAAACAAACAAACAAATTGAAGTTGAGAGAAAGTCTCTAACAATTCCCCCACAATTAAAAAAAGAAAACCATTTCATTGGAAATGCTTGTAAAAAAATAAAAAGAAAAGAAGAAGAAAAAAATACATAATAATGTACCTGGCACACAATTAACGAAATAGAAGGTCGGGTACGGTGGCTCACGCCTGTAATCCCAGCATTTTAGGAGGCCAAGTTGGGCAGATTGCTTGAGTCCAGGAGTTCGAGACCAGCCTGAGCAACATGGCGAAACCCTGTCCCTACAAAGAACACAAAAATTAAGCAGGTGTGGTGGTGCATGCCCCTATTCTCAGCTATTCTGGAGGCTGAGGTAGGAGGATCTCTTGAGCCCATAAGAGGCTGCAGCGAGCCGAGATCATACCACTGCACTGCAACCTGGATGAAAGAGTGACAACCTGTCACACGCAAAAAAAAGAAGAAAAGAAAAGAAAAAAGAAAGAGAGAAAGAGAGGGAAGGAGGGAGGGAGGGAAGAAGGAGAAGTAGAAGGAGAAGGAAGGAAGGGAGGAAGGAAGGGAGGGAGGGAGGAAGGAGAAGGGAAGGGAAGGAAGGAAGGAAGGGAGGGAGGGAGGAAGGAGAAGGGAAGGAAGGAAGAAGAAGGGAAGAGAAGGAAGGAGAAAAGGGAAGGGAGGGAGTGATGGAGGAAGGCAAGAAGGAAGAAAGGAAGGAAGGAGAAGGGAAGGGGAGGGAGGGAGGAAGGAAGGAAGGAAAAGGGAAGGGAAGGGAGGGAGGGAGGGAGGGAGGTAGGGAGGAAGGAAGGTAGGAAGGAAGGAAGGAAATAGAACATGGTCAATTCATCTGGGACCTCTCCTGCCTGATACCATTCCTCCTTCCCACGTCCAGAAAAAAAACTATGATTCAAAATTTCTGATACTGATTTTCTTACAATTCATTATAGTGTTAATATCTATGTATGAATTCTAAACAATCTATTGTTTAGTTTTACATTTTTTAACATCAAATAAATGGGCGTTTTTCCTTCTGCTTTTGGAAGTTATATTCTCTAATTGTATTAACTGCACTCTATTATCTTTAATTACTCTCTCCCAGATTATTTGCTATGTTTGTCAAGTATTTAGTGCTAAATATTTTTCTTTTTATTTATTTATTTATTTTTATTTTTTTTTTTTTTTAATTTTTTTTTTGAGACGGAGTCTTGCTCTGTCACCCAGGCTGGAGTGCAGTGGCCGGATCTCAGCTCACTGCAAGCTCCGCCTCCCGGGTTCACGCCATTCTCCTGCCTCAGCCTCCTGAGTAGCTGGGACTACAGGCGCCCGCCACCACACCCGGCTAGTTTTTTGTATTTTTTGGTAGAGACGGGGTTTCACCGTGTTAGCCAGGATGGTCTCGATCTCCTGACCTCATGATCCGCCCGTCTCGGCCTCCCAAAGTGCTGGGATTACAGGCTTGAGCCACCGCGCCCGGCTATTTTTTTATTTTTTAAGATGGAGTTTCACTCCTGTTGCCCAGGATGGGGTGCAGTGGCGCGATCTCGGTTCACTGCAACTTCCCGGGTTCGAAACCCCATCTCTACTAAAAAATACAAAAAATTAGCCGGGTGTGGTGGCGGGCGCCTGTAATCCCAGCTGCTTGGAAGGCTGAGGCAGGAGAATCCCTTGAACCCTGGAAGTTGCAGTGAGCCGAGATCACACCACTGCACTCCAGCCTGGGCGACAGCAGAGCGAGACTCTGTCTCAAAAAAAAAAAAAAAAAAACAGGGGTTTCACCACGTGGGCCAGGATGGTCTTGAACTCCTGACCTCAGGTGATCCGCCCGCCTCAGCCTCCCAAAGTGCTGGGATGACAGGCGGGAGCCACTGTGCCCAGCCTGAAGGTGGCAGGCAAAGCTTTCTATCAAAGAAAGCCAAATGCCTCTTGCCCAATCTTTAATTTTCTCTTAAATTAGAACATCTTATTCAGATCTCCATGTCTCTTAACTTTCTTTCATATCTTCTCTTTTCTTTTTTCCATACTGCATTCTGAGTAATTTCTTCAGTGATATCTTCCAGTTTACTAATTATTTCTTTAGCTGGAACTAATCTACTGTTTATCTTATTCTTTGAATTTAAAGTATCAATTGTTACATTTTTTATTTCTAGAAATTCCACTTTTTTTTTTTTTTTTTTTTTTTTTTGAGACGGAGTCTTGCTCTGTCGCCCAGGCTGGAGTGCAGTGGTGCAATCTCGGCTCTCTGCAACCTCCACCTCCCGGGTCCAAGTGATTCTCCTGCCTCAGCCTCCTGCGTAGCTGGGATTACAGGCATATGCCACCACACCCAGCTACTTTTGGGGGTTTTTGTTTGTTTGTTTGTTTGTTTTGAGACGGAGTCTCGCACTGTCGCCCAGGCTGGAGTGCAGTGTCATGATCTCAGCTCACTATAACCTCCGCCTCCCAGCTTCAAGCGATTCTCCTGCCTCAGCTTCCCAAGTAGCTGGGATTACAGGTACCCGCCACCACGCCCAGATAATTTTTTGTATTTTTAGTAGAGACAGGGTTTCACTATGTTGGCCAGGCTGGTCTCGAATTCCTGACCTTTTTTATTTTTATTTTTTATTTTTTATTTTTTTGAGACGGAGTCTTGCTGTGTCTCCTGGGCTGGAGTGCAGTGGCCGGATCTCAGCTCACTGCAAGCTCCGCCTCCCGGGTTTTACGCCATTCTCCTGCCTCAGCCTCCGGAGTCGCTGGGACTACAGGCGCCCGCCACCTCGCCCGGCTAGTTTTTTGTATTTTTTAGTAGAGACGGGGTTTCACCGTGTTAGCCAGGATGGTCTCGATCTCCTGACCTCATGATCCGCCCGTCTCGGCCTCCCAAAGTGCTGGGATTACAGGCTTGAGCCACCGCGCCCGGCCATCGAATTCCTGACCTTGTGATCCGCCCACCTCAGCCTCTCAAAGAGCTGGGATTACAGGTGTGAGCCACTGTGCCCAGCCGTAATTTTTGTATTTTTAGTAGAGACGGGGTTTCACCATGTTGATCAGGCTGGTCTCAAACTCCTGACCTCATGATTCACCTGCCTCAGCCTCCCAAAGTGCTGGGATTACAGGCATGAGCCACCATGACCAGCCCTACTTGATTTTTTTTCATATCTGTCTGATTATGTTTATAGTTGTTTTTTTTTTTTTTTTTTTGAGACAGAGTCTTGCTCTGTGGCCTAGGCTGGAGTGCAGTGGCCGGATCTCAGCTCACTGCAAGCTCCGCCTCCCCAGGTTCACGCCATTCTCCTGCCTCAGCCTCCCGAGTAGCTGGGACTACAGGCGCCTGCCACCTCGCCCGGCTAGTTTTTTTTGTATTTTTTAGTAGAGACAGGGTTTCACCAGGTTAGCCAGGATGGTCTCGATCTCCTGACCTCCTGTTCCGCCCGTCTCGGCCTCCCAAAGTGCTGGGATTACTTTTTTTTTTTTTTTTTTGAGACAGAGTCTTGCTGTGTTCCCCCCAGGCTGGAATGCAACGGCGTGATCTCAGCTCACTGCAACTTCCGCCTCCCGGGTTCAAACAATTCTCCTGCCTCAGCCTCCCAAGTTAGCTGGGATTACAAGCGCCCACAACCACCCCTGGCTAATTTTTTGTATTTTTAGTAGAGATGGGGTTTTTGCCATATTGGCCAAGCTGGTCTTGAACTCCTGACCTCAGGTGATCCACTTGCCTCAGCCTCCCAAAATGCTGGGATTACAGGCACGAGCCACCATGCCTGGCGTAGTCTCTCTATTCTTTACCCATGCTTTTGATACCCTTTTGAAATGTATTTAAACCTATGAATTGTCCTTACTTTACATTATCTATGTAGCAGTTCTTTTTTGTTTTTATTTCATCTTATTTATTTATTTATTTTTGAGGCAGGGTCTCACTCTGACACCCAGGTTGGAGAGCAATGGCACGATCTCAGCTCACTGCAACCTCCACCTCCCAGGTTCAAGTGATTTTTCTGCCCCGGGCTCCCGCGTAGCTGGGATTACAGACATGTGCTACCAATTGCAGCTAATTTTTTTTATTTTTTAGTAGAGATGGGGTTTCACCATGTTGGCCAGGCTGTCTTGAACTTCTGACCTCAAATGATCCACCCACCTCGGCCTCGCAAAGTGTTGGGATTAAAGGCGTGAGCCACTGCGCCCAGCCTCTTTTTGTTTTTAAAGAGACAGGGGCGTGCTTTGTCACCCAGACTGGAGTACAGTGGCATGATCATAGCTTCCTGCAGCCTCTAACTCCTGGGCTCAAGACAGGCAAGCCCCAAAATTGGGCCTTAGCCTGAGAAGCTTCTTGGCTTCTCCCAGGAAATAATTCAAAGGTAAGCCAGTGGTATCAGACAGCAACTTTTATTGAAGCAGCAGTGTACAGCAGCAGCAGAGGTACTGCTGCTTGCAGAGGAGGGTTAACACATAGGCAGTGTGCCCAGAGTAGCTTCATCTGGGCTGGGGGCAACTGTATTTATACTCACTTTTTTTTTTTTTTTTTTGAGATGGAGTCTGGCTCTGTTGCCCAGGTTGGAGTGCAGTGGCACGATCTTGACTCACTGCAGCCTCCACCTCCTGGTTCCAGTGATTCTCCTGCCTCCGCCTCCCGAGTAGCTGGGATTCAGGTGTGTGCCATCATGTCCGGTTCATTTTTTTGTATTTTTAGTAGAGATGGAGTTTCACCATGTTGGCCATGAACTCCTGACTTCAGGCGATCTGCCCACCTCAGCCTCCCAAAGTGCTAGGATTATAGATGTGAGCCACCCGCACGGCCTATACCCACTTTTAATTATATGCAAATTAAGAGGCAAGTTATTCAGAACTTTCCGGAAAATGGGCTGAGTTTCTGGAACCATATAAGGTAACTTCTGGGCCATTGCCATGGCCCATTGCCATAGCCTTTCTAAACTGTCATGGCACCAGTGGGAGTGTCTTTATGCAAATGAGCAGTGAGGGCAACTAGTGGTCATTTTGGTCACCATCTGCTCATTTTGGCTGGCTTCTTCACTGCATCCTGGATTGGCCAGATTCTGCTCTGATCAGCGGGATGGTGACCAAAGTCAAGACCAGTGCTTGGAAAACAAATCTTGCTGATCTACCTCAAAACTCCTGGGTTCAAGTTATCCTCCTGCCTCGACCTCCCAAAGCACTGGGATTACAGGCATGAGCCTATGTAGTAATTCTGCTTCTGAAGTCTTGGTGGCTCTTTTTTCTTTTTCTTTTTTAAAATTTGTTTTAATTTAATTTAAATAGAAACGGGGTCCCACTATGTTGCCCAAAGTGGTCTGGAACTCCTGGACTCAAGCCATCCTCTCACCTTGGCCTCCCAAAGTCCTGGGATTACAGCATGAGCCAGTGAGCCCAGCCTTTTTCTTAAAGCAATAAAAGAATGGCTACTCCATAGACAGCAGCTGGTGGATCTTTTTTCTTCGTTACATGTGTGTAATCTTGTCGACTACGCAGTTTATATGCATTCTTTGAGGCCTGGTATGAAGTAGGTTCTATTCCTTCAGAGAGGATTTGTGGGTACTTCTGTCAGATGCCTGATGGCACAGCCAACCTGAGAGTGCTTTCAGGGCGGGGCATGGTGGCTCATGCCTGTAATCCCAGCACTTTGGGAGGCCGAGGCAGGTGGATCACGAGGTCAGGAATTTGAGACCAGCCTGACCAACATGGTGAAACACAGTCTTTACTAAAAATACAAAAATTAGCCGGGCGTAACGGTGCGTGCCTGTAATCCCAGCTACTCAGGAGGCTGAGGCAGGAGAATCACTTGAACCCGGAAGGTGGAGGTTGCACTGAGCTGAGATCGTGGCACTGCATTCCAGCCTGGGTGACAGAGCAAGACTCTGCCTCAAAAAAAAAAAAAAAAAAAAAAAAGAGTGCTTTCAATACTTAGCATGAGGCCAGGCACAGTGGCTCACACCTGTAATCTCAGCACTTTAGGAGGCCAAGGCAGGCAGATCACCTGAGGTCAGGAGTTTGAGACCAGCCTGGCCAACATG
>NC_045453.1:6213717-6244830 GCF_002776525.5 Piliocolobus tephrosceles
ACCATCCTGGCTAACACGGTGAAACCCCGTCTCTACTAAAAAAAAATTAGCCGGGCGAGGTGGCGGGCGCCTGTAGTCCCAGCTACTTGGGAGGCTGAGGCAGGAGAATGGTGTAAACCCGGGAGGCGGAGCTTGCAGTGAGCTGAGATCCGGCCACTGCAGTCCAGCCTGGGAGACAGAGCGAGACTCCGTCTCAAAAAAAAAAAAAAAAAAAAAAAAAATCAAAAATTAGCCAGGTGTGGTGGCACGCACCTGTAATTCCAGCTACTCGAGGGGCTGAGGCAGGAGAATCACCTAAACTCAGGAGGTGGTGGTTGCAGTGAGCCAAGATCATGCCACCACCACACTCCAGCCTGGGCGACAGAGCAAGACTCCATCTCAAAAATAAATAAATAAATAATTTAAAAGAATAATAAAACTGTAAAAAAATTGTTTTTAAGAAAAACAAAAAAATTAGCCAGACATGGTGCTGTGCACCTGTAGCCCTAGCTACCCAAGAGGCTGAGGCAAGACAGTTGATTGAGCTTGAGAATAAAAGAGTTCGAGGCTGCAGTGAGCTATCATTGCACTGCTGCAGCCTAGCCTGGGTGACAGAGTAAGACCCCGTCTCAAAAAAAAAAAAAGTTAGGCCAGGCGCGGTGACTCACGCCTATAATCCCAGCACTTTGGGAGGCTGAGGCAGGCAGATCATGTGAGATCAGGAGTTCAAGACCAGCCTGGCCAACACGCTGAAACCTCGCCTCTACTAAAAATACAAAAAGTTAGCTGGGCATGGTGGTGCACCTGTAGTCCCAGCTACTCAGGAGGCTGAGGTAGTGGGATCGCTTGAACCCAGGAGGCGGAGGTTGCAGTGAGCCAAGATTGCGCCACTGCACTCCAGCCTGGTGACAGAGCAAGACTCTGTATCAAAAAAAAAAAAAAATGAAGTTGTTCACAGGGCAGGTGGTGGTGACCTGAGCTAGAAAGGTGACTGCAGTGGGGATGGAAAGGGCTAAATATAATTAAGAGGTATGAAGGAGGTAAGATTGCTAAGCCTTGCTAATGGCTTGTGTGAAGGAGATTAAGGAGAGTTAATGACATATGGAAGATATTTAAAGTGTGTGACAGTCTAAGATAACCTGGGAAGAGAGCATAGAGAAAGAAGAAAAATGGGCCATGTGCTGAGCCCTGGAGTAGATATGAAGCTGAAGAGGACAGAGCAAGCATAGACAAATCAGCTCTGGAAGCAGGACACTCGCTATAGTGGGGGATGTATAGGATGGTGATTAAGGGGTTTTCCACTTAAACCAGACATGAATCCTGGGCCTGTAATTCTGGCCCCACAACAAGAAAATCAACCTTGTTGGGTGATGGTGATGCTTCAATCTGGGCTCTGATGATGTTCAGTTAGGGAGGAGTAAGACGCTTCCAGAGAATAGAAGCACAGGCACCTGGACGCCGTGGCTCACGCCCGTAATCCCAGCACTCTGGGAGGCCAAAGCAGGTGGATCACCTGAGGTTAGGAGTTCGAGACCAGCCTGACCAACATGGTGAAAACCTGTCTTTACTAAAAATACAAAAATTAGCCAGGTATGGTGGCGGGCACCTGTAATCCCAGCTACTCAGGAGGCTGAGGCAGGAGAATCGCTTGAATCCGGGAGGTGGAGGTTGTAGTGAGCCCAGATTTCCCCATTTGCACTCCACTCCAGCCTGGGCAACAGAGAGACTCCATCTCAAAAAAAAAGAGAAGAAGGAGAAGGAGAAGAAGAAGGAGAAGAAGGAGAAAAAGAGAAGGAGAAGAAGAAGAAATACAGGGGATAGGGACCAGGGCAAAGGGTTTGGCTTTTTCTTTTTTATTTCCGCCCCCCACCCCCACCCCGAGACAGAGTCTTGCTCTGTCATGCAGGCTGGAGTGCAGTGGCCCGATCTTGGCTCACACCATGTCCGGCTGATTTCTGTATTTTTAGTCAAGACAAAGTTTCACCATGTTGGCCAGGCTGGTCTCGAACTCCTGACCTCGTGATCTGCCCACCTCAGCCTCCCAAACTGTTGGGATTACAAGCATGAGCCACCCAGCCGATTTTTTTGTTTGTTTGTTTTTTGAGACAGGGTCTCACTCTGTTTCTTTTTTGTTTGTTTCTTTGTTTTTGGAGAAAGGGGTCTCAATCCATCACCCAGGCTAGAGTGCAGTGGTGCAATCACAGCTCACTGCAACCTCCGCCTCCCAGACTCAAGTGATCCTCCCACCTCAGCCTCCTGAGTAGCTGTGACTACGGGTGTGCACCAATTTTTTTTTTTTTTTTTTTTAGGGAGACAGGGTTTCACCATGTTGCCCAGGCTGGTTTGGAACTCCTGAGTTCATTCGATCCACCTACCTCAGCATCCCAAAGTGCTGGGATTAGAGGGGTGAGCCACCACGCCCTGCTGGTTTGGCTTTTTGGCTGGAGATCATGAAAGGCCGGGAAGATGTTATCCTTGGCAGAGAACGATTCAGAGTCATGGTCTAGGAACTTTTAGTACCAATCCAGAATTTCATTAGAGAGGAACCAGAGGCCCAAGAGGAGATATCCCCAGCTGTGTCCTTCCCACCCTCGTATTGGTCACTCACAAAAGACACTGTTGCTGCACTGGAGACAGGCTGAAGATTTCACATCCAGGCGCCACCTGACAGGTGCCAGGAGGGGGCAGCAGAGAGCCAGGGTCGCAAGGTCCTAGCGGGTGCCATCAGCCCTGGAAGTGTTGGAAGGCTGGAATGGGATGGGAAGCTGGGCTCCTTGAGATTGTCACTTTCTGTTTGTCGGTTTGGTTTTGGTTTTTGAGGTAGCGTCTCACTCTGTCACCCAGGCTTAAGCATAGTAGCACAACCACGGCTCATACACATCCTCTAACACCTGAGCTCAAGCGATCCTCCCATCTCAGCCTCCCAGGTAGCCCACCAACAGGCCTGACTATTTTTCTTCTTCTTTTCTTTTCTTTTCTTTTTTTTTTTTTTTTTTTGACAGAGTCTCACTCTTTCGCCTAGGATGGAGTGCAGCGGTGCTATCTCGGCTCACTACAACCTCCACCTACCGGGTTCAAAGGATTCTCCTGCCTCAGCCTCCCGAGTAGCTGGGATTACAGGTGCCTGCCACTAGGCCCCGTTAATTTTTGTATTTTTAATAGAGACAGGGTTTCACCATGTTGGTCAGGCTGGTCTCAAACTCCTGACCTTGCTATCTGCCCGCCTTGGACTCCCAAAGTGTTGGAATTACAGGCTTGAGCCACCACGCCCAGTCCAGGCCTGGCTATTTTTCTTTAATTTCTGTAGAGATGGGCCGGGCGCGGTGGCTCAAGCCTGTGATCCCAGCACTTTGGGAGGCCGAGACGGGCGGATCACAAGGTCAGGAGATCGAGACCATCCTGGCTAATACAGTGAAACCCCCGTCTCTACTAAAGAATACAAAAAACTAGCCGGGCGATGAGGCGGGCGCCTGTAGTCCCAGCTACTTGGGAGGCAGAGGCAGGAGAATGGCATAAACCTGGGAGGCGGAGCTTGCAGTGAGCTGAGATCCGGCCACAGCACTCCAGCCTGGGCGACAGAGCCAGACTCCGTCTCAAAAAAAAAAAAAAAAATTTCTGTAGAGATGGAGTCTTGCTGTGTTGCCCAGGCTGAGATTGTGACTCTCGAAGCACGTTTTTCCCTTCTCCATGTGAGGATTACACATCCATTTCACACATAATGGTGTCACCATTATTATACCAATCGCCAGTTATTGAGCCCCTCCCATCTCTTTATCCCAACCCTCCAG
The DNA here is from genome assembly GCF_002776525.5 of Piliocolobus tephrosceles. Classification (NCBI taxonomy): domain Eukaryota; kingdom Metazoa; phylum Chordata; class Mammalia; order Primates; family Cercopithecidae; genus Piliocolobus; species Piliocolobus tephrosceles. The sequence continues at coordinate 6,217,485 of NC_045453.1, forward strand.
AGTCACAAACTGGACCAGTGGAAAGAGAACCAATGTGAGGCTGGGCACAGTAGCTCACACCTGTAATCCCAGCACTTTGGGAGGCCGAGAAGGGTGGATCGTTTGAGGTCAGGAGTTTGACCTGTCAGGAGTTTGACATAAGGCCGGGCGCGGTGGCTCAAGCCTGTAATCCCAGCACTTTGGGAGGCCGAGGCGGGCGGATCACAAGGTCAGGAGATCGAGACCATCCTGGCTAACACGGTGAAACCCCGTCTCTACTAAAAAATACAAAAAACTAGCCGGGCGAGATGGCGGGCGCCTGTAGTCCCAGCTACTCGGAAGGCTGAGACAGGAGAATGGCATAAATCCGGGAGGCGGAGCTTGCAGTGAGCTGAGATCCGGCCACTGCACTCCAGCCTGGGCCACAGAGCCAGATTCCGTCTCAAAAAAAAAAAAAAAAAGGAGTTTGACATGTCTCAGCTGGGCACAGTGGCTCAGGCCCATAATCCCAGAACATTGGGAGCCTGAGGAGGGCAGATCACGAGGTCAAGAGATCCAGACCATCCTGGCCAACATGGTGAAACCCTGTCTCTGCTAAAAATACAAAAATTAGCTGGCATGGTGGCATGCATCTGTAGTCTCAGCTACTCAGGAAGTTGAGGCAGGAGAATCACTTGAACCTGGGAGGCAGAGGTTGCAGTGAACTGAGATCACGCCACTGCACTCCAGGCTGGGACAGAACAAGACTCCGTCTTTTTTTTTTTTTTTTTATTTGAGACTGTGTTTTGCTGTTGTTGCCCAGGCAGGAGTATAATGGCTCCATCTCAGCTCACTGCAACTTCCACCTCCTGGGTTCCAGCAATTCTCCTGCCTCAGCCTCCTGAGTAGCCAGGATTACAGGTGCACACCACTATGCCTGGCTCATTTTTTGTACTTTCAGTAGAGATGGGATTTCACCATGTTGGCCAGGCTGGTCTCGAACTCCGTGACGTAAATTAAGCGTATGTAGAAGTATAAATTAAGTAGGGTTATAATAATTATGATTGTGGGAATAATAAAACTGTTATTTTTTGTGAGTTCTTGAATGGTAACCCATTTTGGTATAATGGGTTATACCTGACCTCAGGTGATCCACCTGCCTCGGCCTCCCAAAGTGCTGGGATTATAAACGTGAGCCACCATGCCCGGCCAAGACTTTGTGTTGTGGAAAAAAAAAAAGAGAACTGTGGGGGTCAGACCAAGGGCATCAAACCCTGATTCTCCCACGGACTCATCGTGTGGCCTCAAACAGGTCACTTCCTTGCTGTCTCACTTTTCTCATCTGTAAAATGAGGATAATAAAACAAAAGACTGGAGGGTTCTGAAAGCACTAAACTGACCTTGTGTAAGCAAAGTACCTGGCACATGACAGCCTCCATGAATTTCATTTCCTTCATTTCCTTCCCCTGTCTTCTGGCTTCTGTAGACTGTTTTATTTTAGTTATTTGTTTGCTTGCTTTTCTACTCCACAATAGAGGTAATGGACTGTTTTTATTTAAACAATGTTAAAATGTCATTTAACAGATATTCACTGTCACTCTGTCCCTGGTCCTGTCCTTGGTACCGGAAACATAGAGTGGCGTCCCAGGTGAGCCCGAAGCAGGAAGGCACCCACTGTGCGAGGGCGATCCCCACGGAGACTAGGGTCTGCCTATCTGGATTAAGAGCCACGATTCCAAATTCCTGCGGCCTTGCCACTCACTATGTGATAAATAATAATGTTTTGTGATCCTAAACATGTCAAAATGGAGTCACTTATGACAAGTGACTCAGCCTACCGTGAAACTGCTGACCCCTCAAAGTGTACGGTGGACAGAGGTGATAACACCTGCTGTGGTCAGGCACCCCCAAGACCTAACAAGACCTAGCAAGAAAGAGAAGCCACAAGGCAGCTGAGATAATGGCTATGGAGACTCCTGCAGAGAGCCATGCACACCGCAATAAACTGACCATCACGGGGCGTTATGGGTCATGCCTGTAACCCCAACATTTTGGAAGGATGAAGTAAGGAGACTGCTTGAGCCCAGCAGTTCAACAGCAGCCTGGCAACACAGGGAGACCACATCTCTACTAAAAATTTTAAAAGTTGGCCAGGCACGGTGGCTCACGCCTGTAATACCAGCATTTTGGGAGACCAAGGCAGGCGGATGACTTGAGGTCAGGAGTTCAAGACCATCCTGGCCAACATGGTGAAACCCCAACTTTACTAAAAATACCCCCCCAAAAAAAATTAGCCAGGCATGGTGGTGCACACCTGTAGTCCCAGCGACTCGGGAGGGTGAGGCAGGAGAATCGCTTGAACCCAGGAGGCAGAGGTTGCAGTGAGCCAAGATCGCGCCACTGCACTCCAGCCTGGGTGATAGAGCAAGACTCTGTCTCTAAAAAAAAAAAAAAAAAAAAAAACGTTAGCTGGGCGGTGTACTCCTGTAGTCCCAGCTATCCCTAAGGCTGATGTGGGAGGATCATGTGAGCCAGGGAGGATGAGGCTGCAGTGAGCCGTGATTACACCTTTGCACTCCAGCCTGGGTGACAGAGCGAGACCCTGTCTCAAAAAGGAAAGAAAAAAAAAAAGAAAAGAAAAGAAAGCCGGGCGCAGTGGCTCAAGCCTGTAATCCCAGCACTTTGGGAGGCTGAGACGGGCGGATCATGAGGTCAGGAGATCGAGACCATCCTGGCTAACACGGTGAAACCCCCGTCTCTACTAAAGAATACAAAAAACTAGCCGGGCGTGGTGGCGGGCGCCTGTAGTCCCAGCTACTCCAGAGGCTGAGGCAGGAGAATGGCGTGAACCCGGGAGGCGGAGCTTGCAGTGGGCTGAGATCCGGCCACAGCACTCCAACCTGGGTGACAGAGCGAGACTCCGTCTCAAAAAAAAAAAAAAAAAAGAAAAAGAAACTGGTCATGGCAGAGATGCCTGTAGGAGCTCTACCAATGAGAACTCTGAGGCCTCTTTTCCATCAGGCTCTGCTGGGAGAAGAGCCTCAGCCCCCCACCCCTCCTTCAGCCCCCCAACCCTTGTTGGCATTCCGAGGGAAAACAGTCAGTACGGTCATCCCAGAGCTACTGGAACTACTCCCTGTGGCTTGTTCCTCCTCTCTCATTACTGCCTACGTGTTGGTGTGAAAGCCTCTCAATAAACCATGAATTTACAAACATTCAATTGGCCATTGAGTCATTGTGAAACTTCCCTCCCGCCCCCGCCTCCCAATCAGAGTTAGCACAACTAGGCTGATTCACACCTGACACAAGAAAGACTATGTGATTGCTGGGTGTTGTTGCTCACATTTGTGAGTGAGATCCCATCTCTACAAAAGATCAAAAATTAGCCAAGCATGGTGGCGCGCACCTGTAGTCCCACATACTCAGCGGGGGGCGGCCGGGGGGCCAAGATGAGAGGATCGCTTGAACCTGGGAGATCGAGGGTGCAGTGAGCCGTGATGCTGCCCCTGCACTACTCCAGCCTAGGTAACAGAGTGAGACCTTGGGTCAAAAAAAAAAAAAGACTGTGATCTTGGGCAGGCAACTCTCTCTCTGAGCCTCAATTAGATCATTTGTAACATGGAATAATTACAGTAGCTAAAGGATCAGTGTGACGTCTAAATGTGACAGTAGGCCAGCCCCAGTGGCTCACACCTGTAATCCCAGCACTTTGGCAGATCACCTGAGGTCAGGAGTTCAAGACAGCCTGGCCAACATGGTAAAACCCTGTCTCTATTAAAAATACAAAATTAGGCAGGGCGCGGTGGCTCACGCCTGTAATCCCAGCACTTTGGGAGACCGAGGCAGACGGATCATGAGGTCAGGAGTTTGACACCAGCCTGGCCAACATGGTGAAGCCCCCTCTCTACTAAAAATACAAAAACTAGCTGGGCATGGTGGCAGGTGCCTGTAATCCCAGCTACTCAGGAGGCTAAGGCAAGAAAATTGCTTGAAGCTGGCAGGCAGAGGTTGCAGTGTGCCGAGATCGTGCCATTGCACTCCAGCCTGGGTGACAGAGTAAGACTCCATCTCAAATAATAATAATAATAATAATAATAATAATAATAATAATAATAAATAAATGTGACAGTGCACCAGTAAATGCTTTGTGTCATGCCTAGCACATAGTAAGTGCTCAGTAAATTCAAAAACAAAATAGTTTTAGCTTCCCCGGAAGTTTTTTTTTTTTTTTTTTTGAGATGGAGTCTTGCTCTGTCACCCAGGCTGGAGTGCAGTGGCATGATCTCTGCTCACTGCAAGCTCTGCCTCCTGGGCTCACACCATTCTCCTGCCTCAGCCTCCCAAGTAGCTGGGACTACAGGCACCTGCCACCACGCCCAGTTAATTTTTTGTATTTTTAGTAGAGACGGGGTTTCACCGAGTTAGCCAGGATGGTCTCCATCTCCTGACCCCGTGATCCACCCGCCTCGGCCTCCCAAAGTGCTGGGATTACAGGCGTGAGCCACCGCACCTGGCCTGCTTCCCTGGAAGTTACTTCTCCCCTGGCAGCCCTTACTGCTCACTCAGGTCACCAACAACCCTCTTCAGATTACCAAAGCAGCCTGGTATTAGAGAGGAGGCAAAAACCCAGCATCTGAAGACTGAAATTGCATCCCAGTTCCACCAGCTACCAGTTGTGTGGCCTTGGGCATTCAGCCTCTCTGTTCTTTAGTTTCCTATGTGAAAAATTGGGATCAGAATAGTAGCTGCCTCTTAGGCTTATTGTGAGGATTAAATAAGAGAACAGAAAGTGCACAATACATGTTCAAGTCATTATTACTGTTATTATTATTACTACAACTACTACTGCTGTACTATCTTCCACACCCACCCTGGTACCAATTCCTACAGATTCAACCTCCTAAAAGCCTCTCAAAGCAGTCTCCGGCCTCCATTTCCCAGGCCCGACCCTTCCCGTCATTTCATGCCTCTGTTAAGGGCTCCTTAAAACAGATTGTCAGGTTGGGTGCGGTGGCCTGAGCCTGTAATCCCAGCTACTCAGGAGGCTGAAAGAGGAGAATGGCTTGAACCTGGGAGGCGGAGGTTGAAGTGAGCTGAGTTCACACCACTGCACTCCAGCCTGGGCAATGGAGCGAGGCTCCGTCTCAAAAACAACAACAAATCAGATCACTAGTCCCCACCCCAAAGTTACTGATTCAGTGGCGCTGCAGCAGCCTGAGAATGTGCATTTTTAGCAAGTTCCCAGGCAGTAACCATGCTGCCAGTCCAAGAATCACACCTTGACAACTGCTGCTTCTGAGCTCTGCCCAACTTCTCTCATGCAGAGAGCTCTTTACTCATCTAACCCTTCTCCAGGCCGGTGGCCTCAGGGCTGGGGGGATTCTGTGGGTGGAGATCAGTCAAGGGCAGTCAGAGGCTGGGATTGTGAAAAGGGGCTGGCCTCTGGCTCCAGGGTTTGTTCTTCACCCTGGAATCTGCTGCTTTGTACCAGCCAAAGTCGGGGTGCTCCTAGGGCCTGAAAATCCTACACCCTGGTTAGACACACACACACGCTCCTCCCCTATTATTTACTCCAAAAGTCCCATGCACATGTATGACACTGGGGTGGTCCCCTCCAAGCACCCCTACCGTGTCCCACGCAGGCCAGAATTCACCCGCCCTCAGGATTCATCCCTGACAGCACTGTATCCCTTTCCTCACAGATGTTTCACTTACCCTCTTCCCTGCTCTGAAATTCCCTCAAAAGCATTCACTAGTAATTTTTCTAAATCACAGTAATTACCTCATTACTTTGATATTAATAGACTTCACTTGGCAGCAAGGAGCCAATTGAAAGGTGCCCAGGCCCCGTGTGTGGGGAGGGATTCCTGGAGGCAGCCTCGCATGAGTGCTGGCCGGGCTGCAGCTCTGTGGCTCGCCCTGGCCTGCCTGCCTCCCCAGCCCCGCTGGGCTCTCACATGCTCTTCCCCAAGTCAGAGAAAACCTTTGAACCAACCACTTCTGAGAAATGGTGAAAGAGAGAAGGAAGGAAGAAATGAAAGAAACAGGAAAGTGGCCAGGAGCACTGGCTCACCCCTGTAATCCCAGCACTTTGGCAGGCCAAGGTGGGAGGATTGCTTGAGCTCTGGACTTCGAGACCAGCCTGGGTAACACAGTGAAACCCTGTCTCTATAAAAAATCAAAAATTAGCTGGGCCTGCTGGTCCACACCTGTAGTCTTAGCTACTCAGGAGGCTGAAGTGGGAGGATCTCTTGACCCCCAGGAGGCAGAGGTTGCAGTGAGCTGAGATTGCATCACTGCACTCCAGAGTGGGTGACAGCAAGAGACTCTGTCTCAAAAAAAAAAAAAAAAAAAAGGCTGGGCATGGTTGCTCATACCCGCATACCTGCATACCTGTAATCCCCGCATTTTGGGAGACTGAGCCAGGCGGTTCACTTGTGGTCAGGGGTTCCAGATCAGCCTGACCAACATGGCAAAACCCCGTCTCTACCAAAAACACAAAAGTTAGCTGGGCATGGTGGCAGGCATCTGTAATTCCAGTACATGAGAGGCTAAGGCAGGAGAATCACTTGAACCCAAGAGGCAGAGGTTGCAGTGAGCCAAGATCATGCCACTGCACTCCAGTCTGGGCAACAGAGACTTCGTCTCGAAAGAAAGAAGGAAGGAAGGAAGGCTGGGTACTATGGCTTATGCCTGTAATCCCAGCCCTTTCGGAGGCCAAGGCAGGTGGATCATGAAGTCAGGAGATCGAGACCATCCTGGCTAACATGGTGAAACCCCATCTCTACTAAAAATATAAAAAATTAGCCTGGCATGGTGGCAAGCGCCTGTAATCCCAGCTGTATCGGAGGCTGAGGCAGGAGAATCACTTGAACCCGGGAGGTGGAGGTTGCAGTGAGCTGAGATTGTGCCACTGCACTCCAGCCTGGGTGACAGAGTGAGAGAGGAGAGGGGAGGGGAGGAGAGGGGAGGGGAGGGGAGGGGAGAGGAGGGGAGGGGAGGGGAGGAGAAGAGAAAGGAAAGAAAGAGAGAGAAAGAGGCCGGGTGCAGTGGCTCATGCCTGTAATCCCAGCACTTTGAGAGGCTGAGGCAGGCAGATCACGAGGTCAGGAGATTGAGACCATACTGGCTAACACAGTGAAACCCTGTCTCTACTACAAATACAAAAATTAGCCGAGCATGGTGGCGCGTGCCTGTAGTCCCAGCTACTCAGGAGGCTGAGGCAGGAGAATCGCTTGAACGCGGGAGGCAGAGGTTGCAGTGAGCTGAGATCATGCCACTGCACTCCAGCCTGGGCAACAGAGCAAGACTCCAACTCAAAAAAAAAAAAAGAAAAGAGAGAGAGAGAAAGGAAGAAGGAAGGAAGGAAGGAAGGAAGGAAAGAAGGAAAGAAAATGAAAGAGAAAATCAAGGATGATGAGGTTTAGGACTCATGTACTGAGTCCTTACTATCTACCAGATGCCTTCCTTGCATTATCTTTCCTCATCCTCAGGATTGTTCTCTATGATAAGGCCTCAGAGGGCCGCATTTCAGCTGGTGAAACTGAGAGCTTAGGTGATCTGCCCAAGGACTCACTCTCAGTAGCAGATCTGGATTAACACAGGTAGGCCTGACTCCCAAGCCTAACCTCCTAACCATGAGGCTCTTCTGCAAGTGTCCGCCCCTCTAGGCCTCAGTTTCCCCATTCATAGCAGTCACAGAGGCTGTTGATGAGGGCTCACTGAAAGCCAGGCACCAGTTTGCCACCTGGCCCATTGCACTTAATCCTATTACTGCATTTGAATCTGTCACCTGTTAAAACCACAGGGCCCTGCTGTCTTGGTTTTACCTGCTCACTCTCAAGTTAATAGTAAGTGACTTTCCAAGTCCAAGAGTCTCCAGGAACATTGCAGACTTCCTCCACAAACAGGATCGGCAGAAAGGCACCCCGGGGCGGGACAGGCCAGGGCTGAGAGTAATTGGGCAGCCAGAGACTAGACTAGCCAAGCTGGTCAGCGTCAGGGTGGGGGTGCAGTATAGAGGATCCTTTGTCAGGGCAGAAGCTGCAAGCCGCCCCATCCCCACCATCTGGCTCCAGCTCCAGCCCAATGATGCATGATGAGGAGAATGTGTGGGGGGTTGCTGAGGGCTGCCCACCTGCTCTGCCTCCTGGGATAAGCCAAACCGAGACCTCCCAGGCCCATCTGGCTAACACATCCCCAGACCCTGACTACCCCTGGGACTCCTCTCGACAGGCTGAAATTGGCCGGGAGTGTGGCCAGCCTGTCAGGGTCACAGGTCACCATTAATCTGCCAGAACAAGGGAAGGCAGGTGGGTGGGCAAGCAGCCGGTGTGGGCAAAGCCCTGGCAGTTCCTGCCGTCTGCTGTGGTGGCTGTGGAAAGAGGCTTCCTCTTCTGGGAGGCAGGGAGATGGATTAGAAAGAATCTAGGACTCTAGGAAAATTGAAGATGCTCACATCTCACTACCCAGCAATTCCACTTCTAGGTGGGGGCCCTAGTGAAACTCACCCCTGCGCACAAGGTGTCATTGAAGCATAGCATGTAATAGTGAAATACTGGAAAAAAAACGTAAGTGCCCATCAATAGGGAACAGGATAAATATAAAAGTGGAGACAATCATATCCAATTATTAGGTCTGAGAACTGAGGTCCCCTATGTCAACAAGATTTGACTGTTCCAAGAAATTCTGACCGGGAAAGATAAGACTGTAAACCAATAAAAAAGCCTCACTGTTTGCCTCGGGAAACTCTTGCAAACCAATCTTTTTCTTTTTTTTCCAAGAAGTTGGTTCACCCTGGCAAATACTTCCCTTTTTCAGACAACACTTTACTTATCAGTGTATCAATGTATTAAGGGCTTCTTCGCAAATGGTGACCATTCCTAAGCTCTTTTTTCTTTTTTTCCTGACGGTGTCTCGCTGTCACCCAGGCTGAAGTGCAATGGTACAATCTCAGCTCACTGCAGCCTCCCCCTCCTGGGTTCAAGCCATTCTCCTGTCTCAGCCTCCCAAGTAGCTGGGAGTACAGGTGCCCACCACCATGCCCGACTAATTTTTGTATTTTTAGTAGAGATGGGGTTTCACCATGTTGGTCAGGCTGGCCTCAAACTCCTGGCCTCAGGTGGTACACCCGCCTCGGCCTCCCAAAGTGCTGGGATTACAGGTGTGAGGCACTGCACCAAGCCTGTTTTTTTTTTTTTTTTTTAAGGGACAGCATCTTCCTTTGATGCCCAGGCTGGAGTGCAGTGGCATGACCATAACTCCCTGCAGCCTTGAACTCTTGGTCTCAAGCATTCCTCCCACCTCAGTCTCTCAAGTAGCTGGGACTCACAGGTGTGTGCCACCACACCTGGCTAACGTTTAAACTTTTTGTAGAGATGGGGTCTCACTATGTTGACTAGGCTCATGGGCTGTTTTTTTTTTTTTATTTGTTTGTTTTTGTTTGTTTTGTTTTTGTTTTTGTTTTACTCTTATTGCCCAGGCTGGAGTGCAATGGGACTACCTCGGTTCACCATAAACTCTGCCTCCTGGGTTCCAGTGATTCTCCTGCCACAGCCTCCGGAGTAGCTGAGATTACAGGTCTGCGCCAACACCCCTGGCAAATTTTTTAGTAGAGGCAGGGTTTCTCCATGTTGATCAAGCTGGTCTTGAACTCCCAGCCTCAGGTGATCCTCTAGCCTCAGCTTCCCAAAGTGCTGGGAATCCAGATGTGAGCCACTGCTCCCAGCCACAAACAAATGGCATAATTTTTTTTTTTTTTTTTTTGAGACGGAGTTTTGCTCTTTTCTCCAGGCTGGAGTGCAGTGGTGCGATCTCGGCTCACTACAACCTCAGCCTCCTGGGTTCAAGCTATTCTCCTGCCTCAGCCACCCCCGCAAGAGCTGGGATTACAGGCATGTGCCACCACGCCTGGCTAATTTTTGTATTTTTAGTAGAGAGGGGGTTTCACTATGTTGGCCAGGCTGGTCTCAAACTCCTGACCTCAGATAATCCACCCGTCTTGGCCTCCCACAGTGCTGGAATTATAGGCATGAGGCACCATGTCTGGCCATGGCTGTTTTTATAATAGCCATCCAATGGGTGTTTAAAGTGGGCTTTAAAAAAAATATGGGCCAGATGTGGTGGCTCACGCCTTTAATCCCAGCACTTTAGGAGGCTGAGGGGGGTGGATTACCTGAGCTCAGGAGTTCAAGACCAGCCTGGCCAACATGACGAAACTCCATCTCTATTAAAAGCACAAAAATTAGCCACGTGTGGTAGCATGTGCCTGTAATCCCAGCTACTTGGGAGGCTGAGGCAAGAGAAACCCTTGAACCTGGGAGGCAGAGGTTGCAGGGAGCCAAGACTCCGTCTCAAAAAAAAAAAAAAAAAAAAAAAAAAACCAGATAGGATGAGCCAGTGCAGTGGCTCACACCTGTAATCCCAACAATTTGGGAGGCCAAGGTGGGTAGATCACTTGAGGTTAGGAGTTCGAGACCAGCCTGGCCAACATGGTGAAAGCCTGTCTCTACTAAAAGTACAAAATTAGCTGGGCATGGTAGCACGCGCCTGTAATCTCAGCTACTTGGGAGGCTGAGGTAGGAATGCTTGAACTTGGGAGGCACAGGTTGCAGTGAGCCTAAATCGTACCACTGCACTCCAGTCTGGGTGACAGAGCAAGACCACGTCTCAAAAAACAAAAAAATACTGATGGACCTTGGCTTACACCTGTAATCCCAACACTTTGGGAGTCCGAAGCAGGCGGATCACCTGAGGTCAGGAATTTGAGACCAGCCTGGCCAACATGGTGAAACCCTGTCTCTACTAAAAAACAAAAAAGTTGGCCGGGCGCGGTGGCTCAAGCCTGTAATCCCAGCACTTTGGGAGGCCGAGACGGGCGGATCACGAGGTCAGGAGATCAAGACCATCCTGGCTAACACGGTGAAACCCCATCTCTACTAAAAAATACAAAAAGCTAGCCAGGCGAGGTGGCGGGCGCCTGTAGTCCCAGCTACTCTGGGAGGCTGAGGCAGGAGAATGGCGTAAACCCGGGAGGCGGAGCTTGCAGTGAGCTGAGATCCGGCCACTGCACTCCAGCCTGGGTGATAGAGCGAGACTCCATCTCAACAACAACAACAACAACAACAAAAAACAAGTTGCCTGGCCTAGTGGCGCATGCCTGTAATCCCAGCTACTGGGAGGGCTGAGACAAAAGAATTGCTTGAACCCTGGAGGCGGAGGTTGCAGTGAACCAAGATGGTGCATCTACATATACATATATGGATGGATGCGGTGGCTCAACCCTGTAATTCCAACACTTTAGGAGACTGAGGTGGGCGGATCACTTGAGGCCAGAAGTTCAAGACCAACTTGGCCAACATGGGGAAACCTTATCTCTACTAAAAATATCAAACAGCCAGACGTGGTGGTGAGTGCCTGTAATCCCAACTACTTGGGAGGCTGAGGCAGGAGAATCGCTTGAACCTGGGAGGCAGAGGTTGCAATGAGCCGAGATCACACCATTGCACTTCAGCCTGGGCAACAGAGTGCGACTCCGTCTCAAAAAAAAAAAAAAAAAGCCTGGGCACCACCGTGGGATTACACCCACGGTGTAACAGGATACACCTGTTACAAACTCAACGCTTGTAATCCCAGCACTCTGGGAGGCTAAGGCGGATGGAACACCTGAGGTCAGGAGATTAAGACCAGCCTGGCCATGGTGAAACCCCATCTCCAATAAAAATACAAAAAATTAACCAGGCATGGTGGTGCGCACCTGTAATCCCAGCTACTCGGGAGACTGAGGCAGGAGAATGGCTTGAACCTGGGAGGCGGAGGCTGCAGTGAGCTGAGATAGTGCCATTGCACTTCAGCCTGGGCAACAAGAGTGAAACTCCGTCTCAAATTACAAAAACAAAAACAAAACAAAACAAAAAACTCCCCATTGTGCAGAAGAGGAAGTGGAGGAGGCTCAGAGGGTCCAGGGAGCCACCCACAGCCACATATGGCAGAAGTAGGATCTGAACTTAGCACTGAAATTCTTACCCTCTATAATTCGCTGCCTTCCATGGAACCTTATCCTGATCTCGAGAGTTCAGTAGAGGGTCCTACACATCAGGAAGTTTAAGTAACTCCTTGGTAGTAATAACTTATATTTAATGAGCACTTGCCATGCACCAGGCCCCTTGCTAAGCTCTGAATCCTCACAAACCTAGTGAGCAGGTTTTTTGTTTTTTTGAGACAGAGTCTTGCTGTCAGCCAGGCTAGAGTGCAGTGGCACAATCACAGCTCCTCATCCCACCTCAGCCTCCCAGGTAGCTGGGACTACAGTCGTGCACCACCACACCCAGCTAATTTTTGTATTTTTTAGTATAGATGGGGTTTCACCATGTTGCCCAGGCTGGTCTCAAACTCCTGGGCTCAAGCAATCCACCTGACTCGGCCTCCCGAAGTGCTGACATTACAGGCATGAGGCACTGAGCCTGGCCTGAGCCCACATCATTTGGCTGTCTGATTTGGAAATAGAATCTCAAATGGGTTGAGAGATTTGCTGAAAGTCACACAGTAATAGTGCCAGTCTGTTTGGCTGCAGAACTGTAACCGCCCTGTTCTGCCTCGTGGGGGATCCTCAGGGCCATGACTTCCAGACCATTTCTGAGCTTCATCAGTAGTACCTTCCCAGTCTGCAGATGCTATGTGACCTTCACCTTGGTTTCTTGGGCCCCCAAAACCTCCTCCCAGTACCAACCAACTCCAAACCAAATAGAGTCTTGTTGGGGTACCAGGAGCCTGACTGGGACCCAGAAAGAGGCAAGTGTGCCCTGCCACACACAACACCAGGAGGCAGCAGGGGGAATCCCCATCCCCTAGACTCCCAGCATCTGTGATGCTCTAACATTCCAAACAGTAGAATTCTCTGGCTGTGAAATTCTAACTAATAGAACTCGGAAGCCTTGAAGTTCTAATCAATCAGGAAAACTTCCAGATGAAGGGAAGCTGCTGGGGTGCAAAAATCTCAGAGAGCTGTGGGGCGTGGTGGTGCCTGCCTGCAGTCCCAGCTACTTGGAAGGCTGTGGCAGGAGGATGCTAGAGAGTTGGAGACTGCTGTGAGCTATAATTGTGCCTGTCCCCTGCCCCAGTTCATTACTTCTTTCTGTAATCAGCTCATACTCCAGGTCCTCAGAGAGGAGAATGGGGGCCTGTTTGGGTCTTAAAATCAGGCCTCAGGGCACAATTTTTTTTTTTTTTTTTTTTTTTTTGAGGCGGAGTCTCGCTCTGTCACCCGGACTGGAGTGCAGTGGCCGGATCTCAGCTCACTGCAAGCTCCGCCTCCCGGGTTTACGCCATTCTTCTGCCTCAGCCTCCCGAGTAGCTGGGACTACAGGTGCCCGCCACCTCGCCCGGCTAGTTTTTTGTATTTTTTAGTAGAGACGGGGTTTCACCATATTAGCCAGGATGGTCTCGATCTCCTGACCTCGTGATCCGCCCGTCTCGGCCTCCCAAAGTGCTGGGATTACAGGCTTGAGCCACCGCGCCCGGCCTAAGGGCACAGTTTTTTAAGGCAAGGTAAAGAGCCCTGGGCTGGAATAAGTATGAATAATTAGGATTATACTGTAGTTAAATAATAATAGAGAACAATAATAATAGCTGGCCTTGAGAGCTTATCAGTGTGCTAAGTATACATTGTCTCAGTTAATCACTTCTCTCAAGAATGCTGGGAGGTAAGAGTCATCTTTTTCCATTTCCAGGAAGTGAAAAACAAGCTCAGAGAGGTTAGTGAACTTGCCCAAGGTCACACAGGTGCCAGATAACTAGTGGAGCCTGAAGAGTGGAGACCTTATCCAGCGGATACTTCTTGGGGGACTTTGGGAAAGATAAATCCTCTTGGAGCCTCAGTTTGCCCAGATGCACAAAGTAGGAAAAGGCAGAGGGAATAAAACAGGAGCAAAGAAGCCAGGCGTGGTAGCGTATGCCTATAATTCCAGCACTTTGGGAGGCCAAGGCGGGCGTCACCTGAGGTCAGGAGTTCAAGACCAGCTTGACCAATATGGTGAAACCCTGTCTCTACTAAAAATACAAAAATTAGTCAGGCGTGGTGACATGTGCCTGTAGTCCCAGCTACCTGGGAGGCTGAGACAGGAGAACTACTTGAACCCAGGAGGCAGAGGTTGCAGTAAGCCGAGATTGTGCTACTGCCCTCCAGCCTGGGCAACAGAGGGAAACTCCATCTCAAAAACAAACAAACAAAAAAAGAGACTGGGTCTCACTCTGTGGTCCAGGGTGGAGTGCAGCAGCTACTCACAGGCACAATTATAGCTCATTGCAGCCTCAAACTCCTAGTGATCATCCTGCCTCAGCCTCCGTAGTACCTGGGACTGCAGGCATGCACCACCATGCCCCACTGATCACTGAAACTTCTGCACCCCAGAAGCTTTCCTTCATCTGGAAGTTTCCTGATTGATTAGAATTTCAAGCCTTTTGAGTTCTATTAGTTAGAATTTCACAACCAGAGAATTCTACTGATTAGAATTGTATGGCACCACAGAAATATTGATTAGCATTTCATGGCCATAGAATCCTATTACTCAGAATTTCATGACTTGAGAGTGCTATTGATTTGAATTTCATGGCATCTCAGTGTTTCAGCAATGCAGGTTTCCCCAGATACCCACATAAATTGCTCAGATCTCTGCTCAAACTGTCGTTTTCCCAGGGAGGCCTTCTCTGACCTCCTTATTGCAAATTGTCTGTCTGCCACCTGCTTTATTTTTTTCCATGATGTTTATCACCACTTAACAATATGTCACATACATTACTTACTCCTCCTCTGCTAGAATGTAAGAAGCTCTAACAAGACAGAGATTGTTTAAATTTCTTTTATGTGTTGTTTTTTTTTTTTGAGACAGGGTTTCAGCCCGTCACCCAGGCTGGAGTGCAGTGGCACAACAATAGCTCACTGCAGCCTCCATCTCCTGGGCTCAGGCGATCCTCCCACCTCGTCCTCCTGAGTAGTTAGGACTACAAGCATGCAGTCACTCTTTTAAAAATAATTATATAAACTGGGCCAGGCACAGCGGCTCACACCTCTAATTCCAGCACTTTGGGAGGCCGAGGCAGGTGGATCACCTGAGGTCAAGAGTTCGAGACCAGCCTGGCCAACATAGCAAAACCCCAATCTCTACTAAACATACAAAAATTAGCCAGGTGCGGTGGCAGGCGCCTGTAATTCTAGTTATGCGGGAGGCTGAGGCATGAGAATTGTTTTAACCAGGGAGGCAGAGGTTGCAGTGAGCCGAGATTGCACCACTGCACTTCATCCTGGTCAACAGAGCAAGATTCAGTCTCAAAAAAAAAAAAAAAAATTGTAGTGACTGTTGTCTACCTGCCTTCTCCAGCATGCCCACCCCCACTCAATGTTTCAATTCATGGGTGGAGAGGGAAGTCACTGTGCCTGTCTCCCTAAAAAATAGGTCTCACCTGAGATGAGATCTACACTCCTAAGACAGGGAAAGTAATTGAAATGATGGGGATGCATGAGTCCAGAAAGGAATGTCCTAGCACCTGGAACCTACTCATGTTTCAGATCTTGAATGCTACCATCACCTGCTCCAGAAAGCTCTCCCTGCCTGCCAGGTTAACTTGGCTCCCCTGTCAAATGCTCTTCAAGCTCTCTACACTCTGTTCACGGGGCTCTGTACTGTTTGCATTTAATTATGTATTTATTTGAGACAACATCTCTCTCTGTCTCCCGGGCTGGAGTGAAGTGGTGCAATCTCATTTCACCACAGCCTCCACCTCCCAGGCCCAAGCAATCCTCCCACTTCAGTCTCTTGAGTAGCTGGGACCACTGGCATTTGCCAACATGCCCAGCTAATTTTTTTACCTTTTGTAGAGACAGGGTGCCACTATGTTGCCCAGGCTTGTCTCAAACGCTTGGGCTCAAGCAATCCTCCCACCTCAGCCTCTCAAACTGCAGGAATTAGAAGCATGAGGCATCACACGTGGCCTTGTACTGTTTGTATTTAGAGATGTGCTGGATGACTCTGATTGATGTCTGCAGACAAGGACCATATCTAGTTTGTACCTCCTGCCTAGACCAGTGCCTGGCACACAGTGCATACATGTAGAATGAATGCATGAATACCACATCACATTCTTGCAAGCAGGATGCAAAAAGAACTGCTGGGCATAAGAGCTGCCAAGGATCAGGAGATGCCAGAGGGAGGAGGACCTTCGGGGAACTGAGAGTTTGGATTCCCACTGCCCCTCTAGAGCCAGCTCCTGGGTAAGAGGCCAAGTAGAGAAAGGGTAGACATGCTGTGCATGGTGGTTCAAGCCTGTAATCCCAGCACTTTGGGAGGCTGACGTGGGCGGATCAGCTGAGGTCAGGAGTTCCAGACCAGCCTGGCCAACATAGTGAAATCCCGTCTCTACCAAAAATTTAAAAAATGGGGCCAAGCATGGTGATCGTACCTGTAAGCCCAGCTATTCAGGAGGCTGAAGCGGAGAATCGCTTGAAGCTGGGAGGTGGAGGTTGCAGTGAGTCAAGATCATGCCACTGCACTCCAACCTGGGTGACAGGGCGAGACCCTATCTCAACAACAAAAAAAGAGAGAAACAGACTAAACCATACACCATCCCGGCACTGTGACCTGTGGCTCCTCTATCTGCTGTCACAGCAATCAGCCGTGCACAATTTGAGCAAACAGACAATACATAACGACACAACATGGGTGGTTGTGTTTCAATAAAACTCTCCTAATTACACTAAAGTTTGAATTTCCTGTATCTTTATCGGTTGGGGAAAAGTCTCCCAATCCCAGAGATTAAGCATTCAGTTTAAAGTAAGGGTGAGAGCCTCAGGTGGAGGAGAGACCCTTTTTATCCCACCCTTGAGATGTTAGACAAGTCCCTTAACTGCTCTGAGCCTGGAGCGCCTGGTTTGGTAAAGGGCCTAATAAAAGTCCTTGGCTCCCAAGGCGGTTGTGAGGATTAACTGAGATAACGCCTTGAGCTCCAGCCAGGCAGGCTCAGCATGAGCTACCGGATTGCTATTGTTGGTAATAATTATTATTACTATTACCAGGGGGACTTTGGGAGGAGCAAACGGAAGGACGTATGCAAATCCTCTTGTGCTATGTCTGGCACTAAGGAGACCTTCCTAACCTCCCGTGTCCGTTCCCACCCTAGGTCATTCCAGACCATCTACCCCAGCATCCTTCACTCTCCCCTCAACCCCCTCAATGCTCTCCTCCCCACGATCCCTGGCTCAGACCAGATAAGGTGCCCACGGCAGCTGGCCAGGGTGCAGAGAGGGCCAGGCACAGAGGGAGGAGGGTTCCAACCAGGCCCCCCACCCATTGTCTGAGCCTGCCAGCCCGCCAGCCAGCTGATGTCCTGGGTCTCCGACACCAGCTGGTCAGCCCCACCCCCACCCCAACAGCCCCTCCTCCCAGGTCCCTCCCTGTCACTCAGCCTCTGCCCCCATCCGCCCACAGCCCAGAAAGATTCAGGGTGTGACCAGAGGGTCTGAGCTTTTGTCCCCCAAATCGGAGGCCGATTTGCATCTTTTAGCAATTTGCACACCCCATTCATTTGTATAGAGCTAGACTGCCACAAAGCCAGCCTGGTCCTTGGGGCTTATTTATTTGAGTGGGGTTATAAAATGGGATTTTGGGTGTTCCCTTTCAGCCTTCAGCACTTCCTCATTCTGGGACTTTGCTCAGTGGCTTCACCACACTGTTTGTCGTCTGTAAAATGGAGGCAACACTTTCCTATACAATGGTTGCGAGGAGTCAGATGTGTGTGATGTGCCTGGAATAAAGTGGGTGTTCAACAAACAAGAGCTGTTATTATCTAAACATCCTCCAGAGTTAACTGTTAAAACCTGTGCTGGCCAGGCGTAGTGGCTCAGGCCTGTAACCCTAGCACTTAGGGAGGCCGAGGTGGGCGGATCATGGGGTCAGGAGTTCCAGATCAGCCTGGCCAACATAGTGAAACCCCATCTCTACTAAAAATACAAAAATTTGGCCGATTGTGGTGGCTCACACCTATAATCCCAGAACTTTGGAAGGCTGAGGCGGGTGGATCACGAGATCAGAAGTTCGAGACCAGCCTGTCCAATACAGTGAAACTCCATCTCTACTAATGAGGGAAGAGAGAGACCCTCTCATATTTAAATTGTTTTGTACTCAGAAAAGGAAAGAAAAGTGAAATTAAAGGCAGGTAGCTCGGCGCCTAGGAACCAGACCCGGCACCAGGCCTGGGCCTGCCTGACCTAAGCCTAGTAGTTAAAATTCGACCCTTGACCTAGCAACTCTTGTTATCTATAGATTCTAGGTATGGAAGGACATTGTGAAACCTCCCGTTCTGTTCTGTTTCACTCTGACCACCGGTGCTCGCAGCCCCTGTCATGTACCCCCTGGCTTGCTCAATCGATCACGACCCTCTCACGCAGACCCCCTTACAGTTGTGAGCCCTTAAGGGACAGAAGTTGAGTACCTGATGAGCTCGGATTTTAAGATGCTAGCCTGCGGATGCTCCCAAGTGATTAAAGCCACTCCCTTCACTGTCTCAGTGTCTGAGAGGTTTTGTCTGCAGCTCGTCCTGCTACACTAAAAATATAAAAAATTAGTTGGACGTGGTGGTGGGCGCCTATAATTCCAGCTACTTGGGAGGCTGAGGCGGGAGAATCGCTTGAACCTGGGAGGCAGAGGTTGCAGTGAGCTGAGATTGTGCCATTGCGCTCCAGCCTGGGCGACAAAAGAAAACCAAACAAACAAAAGTTAGCCGGGCATGGTAGCATGAGCCTGTAGTTCCAGCTACTAGGGAGGCTGAGGCAGAAGAGTTGCTCGTGCCCAGGAGGCAGAGGTTGTGGTGAGCCAAGATCAAGCCACTATACTCCCGCCTGGGCAACAGAGTGAAACAGAATAAATAAAATAAAATAAAATAAAATAAAATGAAACATGCGCTGTCCATTGGGTGGCCACTAGGCTATTTAAATTTCAATTAATTAAAATTAAATAAAGTTGGTACTTTAGTTCCTCAGTTGCACCAGCCAAATTTGAAATGCCTGACAACCACATGCGGTGGCCATCCTACTGAGCTGCACAGATCGCTGCAGAATGTTCTCTGGGATAGTGCTGATTCAAACCCTCTAATTCTCCAGTGTTTCTCCCTTTTCAGAATAGGGCTGTCTTCTCTGCAGCCTTTCTTCCCCTCACCCCCGACAAGGCCCATCAAGGCACAGTAATCCCCTTGTATCCTCCGGGCATAGATTCCAAAACCCCCAGTGGGGCTGAAACTGCAGATAGTTCCTAACCCTAGCTAGTTTGTACTTGGAATGACCTTGGTGCGAATGTGTCCTTTTGTTCTCTGCAGGGCCTGCACCTGGGATGGAGGGTGGAGAACAGGTGTGGAGCTGTGCCCTGGGGCACCGAGGGGATAGGCTCAATTGTTGGTGTTGTAAAGCAAACAACTGCACCCAACTCTATCCCAGGCGCCAGTAGGAGCCTCCACCTGCGGAGGTGGAGGAGGGAGGGAAGCCCCGGGGAATTGTGGGCCCTGTCCCCACCACCCCCCAGAGGCAGTTTAAGATCATATAACAAGTCTGGGCCTGGAATGAACAGTTTCCAGCACAGCTGACACCTGGGGCAGGTGCTCCAGATGCGAGGCCCAGACTCTATCAGAGGCAGGGGGAGGAAAGGCTTGGCAACCTCACAAAGGCCAAGGCTCAGCTGTGCCAGAGGCTGTGGAAGGTGCGAATAAGTCACATTCAGATTATTTCAACCTATACACATTCCACATCCACTGTGGCCCCAACACCACCAGCAGGGAAAAGCAGGAATGGAGAAATACCAATCCTATCTACGACCTCATGTAGACATCCCAAAGTTAACACCCCCAGACCTGAGCTTTTGCCCTTGGCTTGTGTTTGTTCATTACACAGCTGTCACCACCTCAGCGTGTGGCTGCTCCATCCTTTCAGCTGCTCAGGCCCAGAATCTTGGAGTGATCCTTCATCCTGCTCTTTTCCATACCCCACACACAAGCCATCAGCAAACTCCACCGCCTCCACCTTCGAATTGAACACACCTCCAAACCCTACTCACCATCTCCACTGCCACTACCCTGTTCCAAGCCACCATGGTCTCCCCCCCGAATCACCCAGTGGTTTTCCACCGTTGCCTCACCTGGCATACCCTTCTCTCTGGAGGGATGATCATGTCGCTCCTTTGCTCAAAACCATCTAGAGGCTCCAAAATTTGTGGAAAACAAAGTCAAATTCCTGGCAGAGCATGGTGGCTCAAGCCTGTAAACCCGGCACTTTGGGAAGCTGAGATACAAGTATTGCTTGAGCCCAGGAGTTCTAGACCAGCCTGGGCAACACAACAAGACCCTGTCTCTACAAAAAATTTTAGCCGGGTAGTGGCTCACATCTGTAATCCCAGCACTTTGAGAGGCTGAGGCGGGTGGATCACAAGGACAGGAGTTCAAGACCAGCCTGGCCAACATAGTGAAACCCTGTTTCTACTAAAAATACAAAAATTAGCCGGGCATGGTGGCGTGCGCCTATAGTCCCAGCTACTCAGGAGGCTGAGGCAGGAGAATCGCTTGAACCCAGGAGGCGGAGGTTGTGGTGAGCCGAGATTACACCACTGCACTCCAGCCTGGGCAACACAGCGAGACTCTGTCTCAAAAAAAAGAAAAAAAATTTTTTTTAATTAGCTAGGCGTGGTGGCATGTGTCTGTGATCTCAGTTGAGATGGGAGGATCACTTGAGCCCAGGAGGTCAAAGCTGCAGTGAGCCATGATGGTTCCACTGCATTACAGCCTGAGTGACAGAGTGAGACCCAGTCTCAAATAAACACATTAAATTAAATTAGAAATAAAAAATAAAGTTAGATTCCTTACTACGGCCTACCAGGCCCCACGTTATCTGGCCGCAGTCCCCTTTCTCAGTCTCTGCTGTATCCTGATGTCCTTTCTGTGCAGCTATTTTTCTGCCTCCGGGCCTCTGTTCCTGCTACCCTCACTCAGCCTGGTGGCTCTCTTACCTTCTCCAGGTTTCAGGAGTTTAATTAATACCTCCTGAGAGAACACTCTCTCTGATTCCTTATATAAAGTAGTACTTGGCTGGGTGCGGTGGCTCACACCTGTAATTCCAGCACTTTGGGAGGTCAAGGCACGCAGCTTACTTGAGGTCAGGAGTTCGAGACCAGCCAGGCCAACATGGCAAAACCCTGTCTCTACTAAAAATACAAAGTTAGCCAGACGTGGTGGCACATACCTATAATGCCAGCTACTTGGGAGGCTGAGGCAGGAGAATCACTTGAACCTGAGAGGCCAAGGTTGCAGTCAGCTGAGATCATGCCACTGCACTCCAGCCTGGGTGACAGAGTGAGACTCTGTCTCAAAAAAAAAAGAACTTGGGTTGCCCCTCTTGCCTTTCTCCTGCCTTGTTTTTCCTTGGAGTACCTAGCATAGTATATACTGACTATGCTCATTGTCAGTTCATGGTCACGGTCCCCTCACAGAATGCCTCCTCCGTGGGGTGGGAATTTAGTCTGTCTTGTGCACAGTTGTAGCCCTGGTGCTCAGGACAGTGCCTGGCACATGGTATGTGTTCGGTGATGGAGGGAAGGACGCACAAGCTCTGTGCCTGGTGACACGCATAGCACCTAATGCAGTTTTCTCACCCACTACCCACAAGCCCCTAAGGCAGGTGCTGTTCTTACAGATGGGGAAATGCCACACAGAGACTAAGATTTACCACAACTTAGTAACAGACCTATTCAAAGTGTGTCTCTTGCACCACTCCCCCATAGACAGTCAGAGTTGATAGCTAGGTTGCTGTTTGAGACCAAATTCTGAGAGCCCCTAGGGATTCCCATGCATAGGAATGAGATCTGGGACATTCTGCTCTAAGGGTGGGCAACTCTGAATAGGTAAGTCTTTAACATTCTCAAAGAAGGCTTCAAATCTCTGGATTTCTCCTCTCTTTTAGCCTGTCTAGGGCCATTTGTTTAGAGGAAAAATTTAAAAAGCAAATCAGAGTCCTCCAGGGCATTCGTGAAACCTTGTATATGCCTTCCTTGGCCTCAGGCTTAAACATCCCTCCCTGGTCTCCAAGATTGCAGCCTGCAGCCCTGCCCACTGCCTAGAGGTCTGTCTGTCCCTCCAGCCTGAACAACTTGGACAAGGGGTGGGATGGAGGGAATGAAAAGCTCTGCCAGCGTGGAAGGTAAAGAAGAGGTGATGGGGCCAGGCTCGGTAGCTCACGCCTGTAATCCCAGCACTTTGGGAGGCCAAGGCGGGTGGGTCACCTGAGGCTAGAAGTTCAAGACCAATCTGACCAACATGGTGAAACTTTGTCTCTACTAAAAATACAAAACTTAGCCGGGTGTGGTGGCAGGCGCCTGTAATCTCAGCTACTCGGGAGGCTGAGGAAGGAGAATCATTTGAACCCGGGAGGTGGAGGTTGCAGTGAGTTGAGATGGTGCCCCATTGCACTCCAGCAGCCTGGGCAACAAGAGTAGAACTCTGTCTCAACAAAAAAAGAAAAAAAAAAAGAGGTGAGGGAACCAATAGGCTGGGGCCAAACAATGTAGGACTTTGTAGATCATGGTGGGCAGTTTGAATTTTATTTTAAGGACATTAAAGAGTCTTGGAGGTATCGTTTGTTTAATATTTGTTTATTTATTTATTTATGATGGAGTCTTGCTCTATTGCCAGGCTGGAGTGCAGTGGTCTGATCTTGGCTCACTGCAACTTTCGCCTCCTGGGTTCAAGCAATCCTCCCGCCTCAGCCTCCCAAGTAGCTGGGATAACAACCGTGTGCCACCGTATCTGGCTAATTTTGTATTTTTAGTGGAGACAGGGTTTCACTGCATTGGTCAGGCTAGTCTTGAGTTCCTGACCCCAAGTGATCTGCCTGTCTCAGCCTCCTAAAGTGCTGGGATTACAGGTGTGAGCCACCGTGGCCAGCCTTTTTTTGTTTTGTTTTTGAGACAAAGTCCTCTCTGTCGCCCAGGCTGGAGTGCAGTGGCACAAACTTGGCTCACTGCAACATTTGCCTCCCAGGTTCAAGCAACTCTCCTGCCTCAGTCTCCTGAGTAGCTGGGACTACAGCACGCCTGGCTAATTTTTGTATTTTTAGTAGAGACGAGGTTCCACCATGTTGGCCAGTCTGGTCTCAACTCCTGATCTCAAGTGAACTGCCTGCCTCGGCCACCCAAAGTGCTGGGATTACAGGCGCGAGCCACTGCATCAGGCCTAGAATAGTTTTTTAAAAAGGCAGGATGCAGGCCGGGCGCAGTGGCTCGCGGCTGTAATCCCAACACCTTGGGAGGCCAAGGCGGGTAGATCACTTGAAGTCACGAGTTCGAGACCAGCCAGGCCAATGTGGTAAAACCCGTATCTCTAATAAAAATACAAAAATTAACTGGGTGTGCTGGCATGTGCCTGTAATCCCAGGCTGCGCAGGAGCCTGAGGCAGAAGAATCACTTGAACCCAGGAGGCGGAGGTTGCAGTGAGCCTAGATCATGCCATTGCTCTCCATCCTGGGCAACAGGTAAGAGTCCGTCTCTAAATAAATAAATAAATAAAATATTAAAAAAAAAAAAAGCATGATGCAGAAATGTGCTAATAGTGTGATCTCAATTATGTAAATAGGTCCATGAATAGAAAAAAGTTGGGAATACTATACAGTAAAATGGTGACAATTTCTTTCTTTTTTCTTTTTACTTTTTGAGACAGAGTCTTGCTCTATTATCCAGGCTGAAGTGTAGTGGCACAATCACTGCTCACTGCAGCTGGCCAATGGGGTTTTGCTACGTTGCCCAGACTGGTCTTGAACTCCTGGCCTCAAGTGATCCTCCCACCTTGGCCTCGCAAAGTGCTGAGATTCAGACATGAGCCACCACTCCTTGGCCTATTTCTCAACGTTAAGAATTAAGACAATCTGGCCGGGCGCGGTGGCTCATGCCTGTAATCCCAGCACTTTGGGAGGCCCAGGTGGGCGGATCACGAGGTCAGGAGATTGAGACCATTCTGGTTAACACAGTGAAACCCTGTCTCTACTAAAAATACAAAAAATTAGCCGGGTGTGGTGGTGGGCACCTGTAGCCACAGGCTACAGAGGCTGAGGCAGGAGAATGGCGTGAACCTGGGAGGCGGATCTTGCAGCAAGCCGAGATCGTGGCACTGCACTCCAGCCTGGGCAACAGAGCAAGACTCCGTCTCAAAAAAAAAAAAAGAAAAGAAGAATTAAGATAATCTGTCACGAGATTAGAGTTAAGGAAAAAAAGAATTCACTGCTTAGTCACAATCTTCTTATGCAGTGTACAAATTCTTCACCATGACTATGCTCACATTCCTCTCATAAGCATAAACAATAATAAATTTTAATCATATAACCAGCAGCCGAGGAACTTGTTCTTCTGTCCTACTGGGAGTTTTGGGCTTTTCAGCCTTCTTGGGAGAAAAAGCCTTGCTTATTAGAAAAGCCCCAGCTGCTGGGCCTGGTGGCTCACACCTATAATCCCAGCACTTTGGGAGGCCAAGGGAGATGGATCACCTGAGGTCCAGAGTTTGAGACCAGCCTGGCCAACATGGAGAAACCCTGTCTATACTAAAAATACAAAATTAGCCAGGTGTGGTGGCGCATGCCTCCACTCGGGAGGGTGAGGTGAGGCAGGGAAATCGCTTGAACCTGGGAGGCGGAGGTTGCCATGCATTGCACTCCAGCCTGGGCAACAAGAGTGAAACTGTGTCTCAAAAAAAAAAAAAAGAAAAGAAAAGAAAAGAAAAGAAAAGCCCCAGCCCTGTCAAATATTTTTCTGGCACACAAAGATATTTTTTAAAGTGCCACGGGTATTTCAGGCTCCTGTTTACCCAAGAAGGACCAACACCTCTAAGTCGCTTCCCCTCACTGACTGTCATCTGGCCTGGCCTTGTGTTTATCCTTCATTAGTGAAACGGGCATGGCCAGGGCAGATGGCAGGCAGCACACACTTCTCCCTAACGCCCATCTTTATCCTTCTCGTCACTAGTTAAAGAAAAACAGTCACTGGACTTGGACAAGAAAGAGCCAGGGCCTCAAGCCATTTCCTTAGGTCTATCTAAGTCTACAAGGCTTCCAGAAGGCTGTGAAAAGAATGTCAGAATTAAATTCTATCACCTGAGTAACCTTCAGACTCAGGCTGACCTTATAATATCTCTTAACTTCCCTGGCGCTGGAAAATGGAGTTATTGCAAGGTTGAAGTCAAATTCAGTTTATAAGGCACCTAGCCCTGTCCCTTGACTTGTAAATGTTAATGGTTTGTGGCTCTGATGTGCTCCCAGGCGGCCTATCCCCTACCCCAAAACATAAACACACTCCACCATGAACTATGCAAGAATAACAACTAAATAGAAAAGGTTGGTGACTTGTGCGACTAATTTATTGTCTCTATGTTTGAAACCACACAGAACTTGAGAAATCTCTATCTTTGAAACCAGGCCTTGTCCGGGCCCTTAGCAACAAAGTTTTATCTTCAATAACAGTAGAATGAGGCCAAGTGTGGTGGCTCACGCCTATAATCCCAGCACTTTGGGAGGCCGAGGTGGGCAGATCATTTGAGTTGAGACCAGCCTGGCCAACATGGTGAAACTCTGTCTCTACTAAAAATACAAAAAATTAGCCATGCATAGTAGCACGTGCCTGTAGTCCCAGGTACTCAGGAGGCTGAGGAAGAGGCAGAAGAATTGCTTGAACCAAGGAGGCAGAGGTTGCAGTGAAGCAAGATTGTGCCATTGCACTCCAACCTGGGTGACAGAGAGAGAGACTCCATCTCAAAAAAAAAAAAGTGAACAGGCATGGTGGTTCATGCCTGTAATCCTAGCACTTTGGGAGGACAAGGCAGGCGGATCACCTGAGGTTGGGAGTTCGAGACCAACCTGGCCAACATGATGAAACATTCTCTACTAAAAATACGACAAAAAAAAAAATAGCTGGGCGTCATGGTGCACGCCTGTAATCCCAGCTACTTGGAGGCTGAGGTATGAGAATCGCTTGAACTTGGGAGGCAGAGGTTGCCGTGAGCCAAGATCGCACCACTGTACTCCACACTCCAGCCTGGGTAACAGAGCGAAACTCCATCTCAAAAAAAAAAAAAAGTTGGCCAGGCGCGGTGGCTCAAGCCTGTAATCCCAGCACTTTGGGAGGCCGAGATGGGCGGATCACGAGGTCAGGACATCGAGACTATCCTGGCTAACACGGTGAAACCCCGTCTCTACTAAAAAATACAAAAAACTAGCTGGGCGAGGTGGCGGGCGCCTGTAGTCCCAGTTTCTCGGGAGGCTGAGGCAGGAGAATGGCGTGAACCCTGGAGGCGGAGCTTGCAGTGAGCTGAGATCCGGCCACTGCACTCTAGCCTGGGCGACAGAGCGAGACTCCATCTCAAAAAAAAAAAAAAGTTTTGAACCAGCTTTGTGTTCCCTGGGTAACCCTAATTTGTTCATAATGTATTATCCTTTTCATATATTTTTGGATTCCATTTCCTAATATTTTCTTTGTTTCTTTTTTGTTTTGGAGATGGAGTTTAACTCTCTCTTGTTGCTCAGGCTGAGTGCAATGGCTCGATCTTGGCTCACCACAACCTCCACCTCCTGGGTTCAAGGGATTCTCCTGCCTCAGCCTCCTGAGTAGCTGGGACTACAGGCTCGTGCTACCACACCCAGCTAATTTTTTTTTTTTTTTTTGAGACAAAGTCTCACTCTTGTTCCCCAGGCTGGAGTGTAATGGCATGATCTTGGCTCATTGCAACCTCTGCCTCCTGGGTTCAAGTGATTCTCCTGCCTCAGCCTCTCGGGTAGCTGGGATTACAAGCACCTGCCACCAAGTCTGGCTAATCTTTTTTGTATCTTTAGTAGAGACAGGATTTCACCATGTTGGCCAGGCTGGTCTCCAACTCCTGACCTCAGATGATCTGCCTGTTTCTGTCTCGACCTCCCAAAGTGCTGGGATTACAGGCGTGAGCCACCGTGCCTGGACAATTTTTGTATTTGTATTTTTATTTATTTATTTATTTTTGAGACAGTCTCGCTCTGTCACCCGGCTGGAGTGTTGTGGCGCGATCTCGGCTCACTGCAAGCTCCACCTCCTGAGTTCAAGTAATTCTCCTGCCTCAGCCTCCCCAGTAGCTGGGATTACAGGCATGTGCCACCATACCTGGCTAATTTTGTATTTTTAGTACAGATGGGGTTTCACCATGTTGTCTAGGCTGGTCTCAAACTCCTGACCTCAAGTGATCCACCTGCCTTGGCCTCCCAAATTGTTGGGATTATAGGCATAAGCCACCACACCCGGCCTGTAGTTTTCTTGTAGTATCTTTTGTAGTATTTTCTTTTTTTTTTTTTTTTTTTTT
>NC_045453.1:6244930-6283172 GCF_002776525.5 Piliocolobus tephrosceles
CTCTGTCGCCCAGGCTGGAGTGCAGTGGCCGGATCTCAGCTCACTGCAAGCTCCGTCTCCCGAGTTCACGCCATTCTCCTGCCTCAGCCTCCCGAGTAGCTGGGACTACAGGCGCCCGCCAACACGCCCGGCTAATTTTTTGTATTTTAGTAGAGACGGGGTTTCACCGTGTTAGCCAGGATGGTCTCGATCTCCTGACCTTGTGATCCGCCCGTCTCGGCCTCCCAAAGTGCTGGGATTACAGGCTTGAGCCACCGCGCCCGGCCTGTAGTATTTTCTTGTGTGTTTTTTGGTATCAGGCTAATGCTGACCTAACAAAATGAGTTGGAAATGTTTCTATTTTCTGGAAGAGATTATGTAGAATTGGTATTACATCTTCTTAAATATTTGGTAAAATTAACAAGTAAGGCCTTCTGGGTCTGGAGTCCGTTTTTGGAAGATTTTTAACTATAATTTTTTTGAGACAGGGTCTCACTCTGTCACCCTGGCTGGAATGTAGTGACGTGATCACCACTTACTTCAGCCTCAACCTCCTGGGCTTCAGTGATCCTCCCACCTCAGCCTCCCAAGTAGCTGGGACTAAAGGGATGCAGCACTATGAATGGCAAACGTTTGTATTTTTTGTAGAGCTGGAGTTTTGTCATGTTACCCAGGCTGGTCTTGAATTCCTGGGCTCAAGCAATCCACCTGTCTAGGCCTCCCAAAATGCTAGGATTACAGGTGTGAGCTGCCATGCTTGGCCTAACCATAAATGTAATTTTTTTTTGAGACAGAGTCTTGCTCTGTTGCCTAGGCTGGAGTGCAGTGATGTGATCTCGGCTCACTGCAGTCTTGACCCCTCAGGTTCAAGTGATTTTCCCACCTCAACCTACTAAGTAGCTAGGACCATGGTCTTGTGCCAGCATGCCTGCTAACACTTAAAATTCAGTTTTTGTAGAAACAGGGTCTCATTATGTTGCCCAGTCTATCTTGAATTCCTAGGTTTAAGGAATTCTCCCACCTTGGCCTCCCAAAGTGCTGGGATTACAGGTATGAACCATCATACCTGGCCTAATTTTCTTAATATATATGGGATATTCAGATGATCAGCTTATTCAATGAGCTTTAGTAGTTTGTATCTTTCAAGGAAATTATTGATTTTATCTAAAATGTCAAACTTGAGGGCATAAAATTGTTCATAATAGTTCTTTTTTTTGTTTGTTTTTGAAATAGAGTCTCACTGGAGTGCACAATCTCAGCTCACTGCAACCTCTGCCTCCCGGGTTCAAGAGATTCTCATTCTTCAGCCTCCTGAGTAGCTGGGATTACAGGTACGTACCACTACACCTGGCTAATTTTTGTACTTTTTGTAGAGACAAAGTTTCATCATGTTGGCCAGGCTGGTCTCAAATTCCCGAACTTATGATCAGCCTGCCTCAGCCTCCCAAAGTGCTGGGATTACCAGTGTGAGCCACTGGGCCTACTCTCTCTTACTTGAATCTTAAAAAGTTTGAAGGCTGAGTGTGGCAGCTCATGCTTACAATTCTAGAACTTTGAGAGGCTCAGGCTGGAGGATTGCTTGAGCTCTGGAGTTCAAGACCAGCCTGGTTAATACAAAGAGACGCCACCTCTACTAAAAATAGTAAGAATAAGAGCCGGGCGCGGTGGCTCACGCCTGTAATCCCAGCACTTTGGGAGGCTGAGGCGGGCGGATCACGAGGTCAAGAGATCAAGACTATCCTAGCTAACATGGTGAAACCCCGTCTCTACTAAAAATACAAAAAAACTAGCCAGGCGTGGTGGTGGGCAACTGTAGTTCCAGCTACTCAGGAGGCTGAGGCAGGAGAATGGCATGAACCCGGGAGGCGGAGCTTGCAGTGAGCCGAGATCGTGCCACTGCACTCCAGCCTGGGAGACAGAGTGAGACTCCACCTCAAAAAAAAAAAAAATAAGAAGAATAAGAATAAGAATAATTAGCTGGTCAGGGCTGGACGCTATGGTTCACAACTATAATCCCAGTACTTTGGGAGGCCGAGGCAGGCAGATCACCTGAGGTCAGGGGTTTGAAACCAGCCTGGCCAACATGGCAAAACCCCGTCTCTACTAAAAATACAAAATTAGGCTGGGCGGAGGCTGGGTGCTGTGGCTTAAGCCTGCAATCCCAGCACTTTGGGAGGCTGAGGTGGGAGGATCACTTGAGGTCAGGAGTTTGAAACCTGAGTTCGAGACCTGCCTGGCACACATGGTGAAACCCCGTCTCTACTAAAAATACAAAAATTATCCGGGCGTGGTGGCAGTGCCGCCTGTAATCCCAGCTACTCAGGAGGCTGAGGCAGGAGAATCTCTTGAACCCAGGAGGCGAAGGTTACAGTGAGTCAAGATCACACCACTAAACTCTAGCATGGGCAACAAGAGCAAAACTACGTCTCAAAAAAAAAAAGAAAAAAAAAGAAAACTAGCTGGTCAGGCCTGGTGGCTCACACCTGTGATCCCAACACTTTGGTAGGCTGAGGCAGGAGGATCACCTGAGGTCAGGAGTTTGAGACCAGCACAGCCTGGCCAACATAGTGAAACCCATCTCTACGAAAAATACAACAATTAGCTGGTGTGGTGGCAGGCGTCTGTAATCCCAGCTACTGGGGAGGCTGAGGTAGGAGAATTTATTGAACCCAGGAGTTCAAAGTTCAAGGAGGCAGAGGTTGCAGTGAGCCGAGATCGCTCCATTGTACTCCAGCCTCACTGACACAGTGAGACTCCATCTCAAAAAAAAAAAAAAAAAAAAAAAATTAGCCAACCGTGGTGGTGTTTGTCTGTAGTCCCAGCTACTCAGGAGGCTAAGGTTGGGAGGATTGCTTAAAGCCAGGAATTTGAGGCTGCATTGAGCTATGATCACTACACTGCACTCCAATTGTTTTTTTTTTTTTTTTTTTGAGGCAAGGTGTCACTCTGTTGCCCAGTCTGGAGTCCAGTGGCATGATCTCAGCTCACTGCAACCTCTGCCTCCTGGGTTCAAGTAATTTTCCCTGCCTCATCTTGCTGAGTAGCTGGGAGTACAGGCGCTTGTCACCACGCCCGGCTTAATTTTTGTATTTTTTAGCACAGACAGGGTTTTGTCATGTTTGCCAGACTGGTCTTGAACTCCTGACTTCAGGTGATACACCCGTCGTGGCCTCCCAAAGTGCTGGGATTATAGGCACACACCACCATGTCTGGGTAATTTTTTTGTATTTTTTTGTAGAGACAGGGTGTCACCATGTTGTCCAGGCTGGTCTCGAACTCCTGACTTCAGGTGATCCACCCACCTCCCAAAAGTGCTGGGATTACAGGTGTGAGCCACTGGGCCTGGCCAACAAAAGAGTATTTAACAGATATTTATGGGGTACCAACTCTGTCGCAGACACTGGAGATAGAATAGTGAACAAACAACAAAAAATTTTATGAAATTTGAGGTCCGTAGCAGATAGACAGTAATCCAAGAATGAGAGAAGTAAATGCAAAATGGCAAATGGGATATATACCATTAAGAGAAAGTACATGATTTTACAGACTGATTATGTAAATCCCCTTCCGCAAATTCTCCTTTGAACCAGTCTTTTCATCTCATTGGTTCCCTTCTTAACTAGTAAGTAAAATCATTGATATGTGTTTATTCTACTTTGCATAAGAACCTCGTGTTTTTTTAAACTGTTTGAAAAATAATAATAATAATTTATTTTTGAGACAGAGTCTCGCTCTTTTGCTAGGCTGGAGTGTAGTGGCATGATCTCGACTTACCACAACCTCTGTCTCCCGGTTCAAGCGATTCTCCTGCCTCAGCCTCCGGAGTAGCTGGGACTAAAGGCACGCACCACCACGCCCAGCTAATATATATATATATATATATATTTTTTTTTTTTTTTAGTAGAGACGGGTTTTCACCTTATCGGCCAGACTGGTCTTCAAACTCCTAACCTCGTGATCCTCCCGTCTCGGCCTCCCAAAGTGCTAAAATTACAGGCTTGAGCCACTGCACCCGGCCCTAATTTTTGTATTTTTAGTAGAGACAGCGTTTGGCCAGGCTAGTCTCGAAGTTCTGACCTCAGGTAATCCACCCTCCTCGGCCTCCCAAAGTGTTAGGATTATAGGCCTGAGCCACCCCGGCTTATTTATTTATTTATTTATTTATTTATTTATTTATTTTCCCGGCTTATTTATTTATTTATTTATTTGTTTGTTTGTTTATTTATTTATTTATTTTGAGACGGAGTCTTGCTCTGTCGCCCGGGCTGGAGTGCAGTGGCCGGATCTCAGCTCACTGCAAGCTCCGCCTCCCGGGTTCACGCCATTCTCCTGCCTCAGCCTCCGGAGTAGCTGGGACTACAGGCGCCCGCCACCTCGCCCGGCTAGTTTTTTGTATTTTTTAGTAGAGACGGGGTTTCACCGTGTTAGCCAGGATGGTCTCGATCTCCTGACCTCGTGATCCCCCCGTCTCGGCCTCCCAAAGTGCTGGGATTACAGGCTTGAGCCACCGCGCCCGGCCTATTTATTTATTTTAATAGAGACGCTATTCTCAAATTCCCGAGCTCAAGTGATTATCCTTTCTTAGCCTCCCAAAATGCTAGGATAACAGGCGTGGGCCACCGCGCCCGGCCAACAGTTATTAATATTATGATGATGACATTTTAGGCACTTAGAACACTTTAGGCCAAAAACACTTTGGCTCGCTCAAAAGCGTGCGCAAAAGCCATCAGGCCTGTACCTGGAGGACTCAGGTGAGACGTTGCCACTCATTGTAATCCCTCCCCCTAGGACTCCGCCCCCGAGCCTGGGCCGCTGCCCCGGCCACACCGGGAAGCCTGGAGCTAGAAAGTGGGCCGTACGCGTGACGGGCGCGCGTGATGCCGAGGGGGCAGGTCTGAGAAGCAGGATGCGTCGGGATTCGGCGGTCGGTTCCCGCGGAAGGGGCGGGCCAGGCTAGGGGGCGGGGCTTAATGGGAGCTGGTCTTAGGGCCGGGCTTCCGCGTGCGTTGGCCTGGCGGCGAGAGCGCGCGGCGGGGGCGTGCCCGGCGGGTGGGGCGGGGCCAGTCGGGGGCGGGGCGGCGCGCGGCCTAACGGCGGCGGCGGCGACAGCGGCGGTGGTAGTGCCTGGTTAGCTCGGCGCTGCAGATCTCGCGGCGACGCCTGCGAGAGACCCCGTCCGCGGGTCGAGGCGGGCGGCGCCTGCGAGGGACCCGTGTCGCGGGTCGAGGCGGGCGGCGCGCGGTGGCGGCGCTCGGCGATGGTAGGCGTCCCTGGAGCGGCCGCCTTCCAGCGTAAGTGGGGCGTGAATGCGGGCGGCCGAGGGGGGCGTGTGAGGGCCTGCGGCTCCACAAGCGCGGTGATTCCGAGTGCCTCGGGCGCGAGGCCGGGAGTGGAAACTGAGGCCTGAAGCGGGGCGGCGGATCCAAGGTCATGCAGCGGGGCGGGCCTTCCCGGGCTCCTGAGGCCACCCGGTCGCTTCCTGCGCCGCCCGAAGAGCTCGGGGTTCACGGTGTGAGGGAAACTGGGGCCCTCGGCCTCGGAGCCTAGGCCGGGCCGGCGTTCATGGGACTTGCGGGCAGACCAGAATCATTTTCTTTTCCCGGCGTTGGGGCCACGAAGTCCGGCTCTTGAGGGAAATACTACACCCACCCGATGGTGAGGGTTGGAGGAGAGGAGAATGGCCCCTCAGAGGGCCTGTTTGAGCGCAGGCTCAGGGGTTGGCTGCCTGGCTTTACATCCAGGCTTCCCCATTTGCAGGTAGTGACCTTGGCTCTCTCTCCCGGTGCCTCAGTTCCCCCATCTGCAAAATGGGAGTGTGGAGCGGGTTCCCTACCTCCCCCAGGGTTCTTGGGTTTGGTGAAGCCAGTAAAACGCTTGACACCGACCCTGGCGCACACACAATTGTGAAAACTGTCATTATTGTAATAATCTTTTATTAATCTGATCTAGTGTGCACCGCACTCGGAGAAGTCCGAAATTAGGCTCTAGCAGTGTATTTAAGATTTTATTTTGTTGTCTGTTAGTCCTGCTCCATGATCTAATTGTTATTCTTACTTCCATTTAGCCATTCCAGCATTTATCTAGTGTTCCTTGATGTGTGAGATCTTTGGGGGAAGGGTGGCTTCTCTGAATAAGAACAATAAAATTTTAATTGTTTGTCATTACTGTAATTATAATAGCCAACATTTTTTTGAGCACCATTTTGCTTTCTATTCACTTAATATTTATTAAATCATCTATTATAGTAAGTTTAAAAATACCATTCCAGGCCCTGGGAATACAACAATAAACAAGATAGACCAAACTGGGGTTTTGAGTTTAGTTAGGAGAGGGGAAAGACATAGTAAATGAGGAAACAGATAAACATGTTTTGCATGTTTTTTTATTGTTTAATCTTAGTGACATCCTAAGTAAGACATTATTTAAGGATGCCCATTTTGCAGAGGATGAAACTGAGTAACAGAAGATACTCTGAGTACTAGTCTCAGAGCTGATGTTCTTAAACATGTGAAAGGGAGGCTTTTTTTTTTTTTTTTTTTGTTTTTGAGGCGGAGTCTCACTCTGTCGCCCGGACTGGAGTGCAGTGGCCGGATCTCAGCTCACTGCAAGCTCTGCCTCCCGGGTTTATGCCATTCTCCTACCTCAGCCTCCGGAGTAGCTGGGACTACAGGCGCCCGCCACCTCGCCCGGCTAGTTTTTGTATTTTTAGTAGAGACGGGGTTTCACCGTGTTAACCAGGATGGTCTCGATCTCCTGACCTCGTGATCCGCCCGTCTGGGCCTCCCAAAGTGCTGGGATTACAAGCTTGAGCCACCGCGCCCGGCCCCAAGGGAGGCTTTAAGCCTTTTTTTTTTGTTTTTGCACCCATGAAATGTTGGATTGAAGATAGAAAAAGTAGATACACCCAGCTTACAGTTACTGCTTTTGATGGTTTGATCCATTCCTCATGAAATTTCCAACTAAAGAGGCAGATAGTGATTACACTTCTAGGCCTGCAAAGGTGCAGTGTCTCTGTAAAATGAAAGGACATTTTTTTTTTTTTGAGACGGAATCTTGCTCTGTCACCCAGACTGGAGTGCAGGGACGTGATCTCAGCTCACTGCAACCTCCGCCTTCTGGGTTCAAGCTATTCTGTCTCAGCCTCCCAAGTAGCTGGGACTACAGGTGTGAGCCACCACGCCCGTCCTAGGTATGTTTTATAACATACAAAAATAGACATTTTACAGAAGGATGAGCTGAACTAAATGGAAGTAGCAGTTCCAATATTGTCTTTCCACACCTATTGGTGAAATTTAACAATACCTCTTGGGGTGGAGATCATTGATCTTGTAGTAGTACCTTTTCAATCCATTAGGTTTATTGCTCTGATGAAAATCTAGCTTATTCGGTAGAAGTAAAATGTAATGGCTAGGCACGGTGGCTCACGCCTGTAATCCCAGCATTTGGAAGGCCGAGGTGGGCAGATCGTCTGAGGTTAGGAGTTTGAGACCAGCCTGGTCAACATGGTGAAACCCCATCTCTACTAAAAATATAAAAAGCTGGCTGTGGTGGCGGGGGCCTGTAGTACCAGCTACTCAGGAGGCTGAGGCAGGAGAATTGCTTGAAGCCAGGAGGCAGAGGTGGCAGTGAGCTGAGATCCCACCATTGCACACCAGCCTGGGCAACAAGAGCAAAACTCCATCTCAAAAAAAAAAAAAAAAAAAAAAAACCCAGCCATGGTGACTCATGCCTGTAATCCCAGCACTTTGGGAGGCTGAGGTAGGCGGATCACGAGGTCAGGAGTTCAAGACCAGGCTGGCCAACATTGTGAAACCCCATCTCTACTAGAAATACAAAAAAATTAGCCAGGCGTGGTGGCGTGTTCCTGTAGTCCCAGCTACTTGGGAGGCTGAGGCAGGAGAATTGCTTGAAAGAAACTGCGGAGGTTGCAGTGCACCGATGTCACGCCACTGCACTCCAGCCTGAGCAACGCAGCAAGACTCTGTCTCAAAAAAAATAAAATAAAATGTAATGGTTAAAATTGAAATTCTGAACTTTTGAAATCTAATTCTGGAGTTGTGTTGAGGTTAAAATCCTGGGGACCAATCCTAACAAGTTTTGAGACTTTAGGCTCATTACTTAACCTTCTTGTGCACGTCATTTTCCTCATCTGAAAAATGGAGATAAAATTTCTACCCCATTTGCAGGTTTATTATGATGCTTAATATATGTTAATATATGTAAATTACTTAAAACTGTACTTGACACATTCTGTTCTGGTGGTTGTTAGAGGCTGAGGGTATACCATCTGACTTAAGGTCTCAGTCTAGGAGGGCCCTGCACAAGTCAACAGGTAATGATAAAATGCTTTAAGTGCTTTAAGCATAAGGAGGCTTTTGGGAAGGCAGGGGAGGCATAACTAATTGTTCCTTGAGAGTCCAGGTAAGGTCCAGCTAAGGGGGTGACATTTGAACCAGGCTTTAAAGGAGAAGGGAGGCTTTTCCCGGGAGGAGGAAGGGTGAACTCTACTGGCTGAAGGTAGTTGGCTTGTTGAGTAGTTCATCAGATCTGGACCTACAGGGAACCTGATTGAAACTTGTATACCTTGTTAATAGTGAATTCTGGCTGGAGTTGTTCCTGGCAGGGGCCAGATGGCAAAGAAGCCTGTTCCAGAACTTTTCACAGTACCACAGGCCTTTCCTTTCTCTCTGTGGCATGTACCTCATTCTGCCTTCTTAGTTATCTAAGAATATAAGCTTCTGAATTATAAACTCCTTGAGTGTTATGACAATGTTTGCATTTTTGTAATTTTATTTTACCAGCAAGGTAAGTGGGAAGTTCGTTAGTGTCGAGAAAGGTGTATAATCATTGGACCTTCAAGAAAGTCTAAACAGTTACAAGTGGAATGGTAAATGACCATATTTACTAGTGAAAAACTCGGTTACAAATGTTTTGTAGTAGATAGGACCTGTGCATTACTATTCAAAAGGGGTGAGAATGATCGTGTTGAGTATCCCTTTCCTTATCTGGCACTTATCCATTAGGATTACAGAAGAGATTGGAAAGTGCACCAGAAAGACTTATCTGACATCGAGTAGGTACATTTCGTTTGCTCTTCTAGGTCTACTTTACATCCTTTCTCACCCTATCCTGTGCCCTGGGAAGCTGACTTACCTACATGGACTATATCAATGAGCTTCCTTCCCCTTTGAGGTTATGACATTTATTTTCCTGCCCCCATCTTGTGGGTGTTGATCTTAGCTGACTCTGTCCCTTGATTGAAGGTCACTTCTCCTCTAAATGTGGTCCTCTCTGCCGGGTGCCCTGGCTCATGCCTGTAATCCCAGCACTTTGGGAGGCCGAGTCGGGCAGATCACCTGAGGTCGGTAGTTTGAGACCAGCCTGACCAAAATGGAGAAACCACGTCTCTACTAAAAATACAAAATTAGCGGGGCATAGTGGCTCATGCCTGTAGTCCCAGCTACTCAAGAGGCTGAGGCAGGAGAATTGGTTGAACCTGGGAGGCGGAGGTTACGGTGAGCAGATTTTGCGCCATTGCACTCCAGCTGGGAGTACAGGCGTGAGCCACCGCGCCTACCCCAGCCTAGTTTTCTTATATACAGATTCAGACAGCAGAGAGGTCGGCAGTGATGGTGGTGGCACTCAGCTGTAGTCCCAGTTACTTGGAAGGCTGAGGTGGGAGGATCACTTGAGCCCAAGTAGTGGAAGCTGCAGTGATAGCGCCACTGCACTCCAGCCTGGGTGACAGAGAGAGACTCTGTCTCAAAATAATAAAAAATAATGATGGCCAGGCGCAGTGGCGCACACCTGTAACCTCAGCACTTTGGGAGCCTGAGGCGGGTGGATCACCTCAGGTCAGGAGTTCGAGGCCAGCCTGGCCAACATGGCAAAACCTCGTCTCCTAAAAATACAAAAACTAGTCAGGTGTGGTGGCGGGTGCCTATCATCCCAACTACTCAGGAGGCTGAGGCAGGCGAATCGCTTAAACCCAGGGGGCAGAAGGTTACAGTGAGCTGAGATCACGCCACTTCATTCCAGCCTGAGCAAAAGAGTGAAATTCCGTCTAGAAAAAAAATAATAATAATAAGCAGAGAGATTGACTTTAAGCTTGTTCTCAAGTGTTAAATGTTGTATAGATTATGTGAGTCTAGACTTTTAGGCAGGAAGAATGGTTTAAATGATAGTGCTTAATGAATGAGTGCAGCATTGAGATCAAGGTGAGTTAATTCACTAAGTTCACACCTCTTCCAGGGTAATGAAAATAGGAGGAAGAGGTGGGGAAGTAAGGTTTCTCACCTGCCAGTTTTGTTCTCGTTCCTTAGTTTTAGTGTATTGTTTTGAATCTCATAGAAAGTGACCATTCTTTTGTAAAGATTTACTTCAAATTCCTGAAAGCTTGGAGGCTAATGAGGAAGAATCAGTCTAGTTATTGTTTACGCTTTGGTAAGATTACCAAGAAAGGGGTCTCATAATGCTGTACTAATAGTTTACATGTGCGACGTGAACTAGTGTTTGTACATGTGACAGACCCTGTTTCTGGATTTTATTAAGGCTGGTTAAGTAGCTTTTTGCTTCTGTCTCTGGTTTCTGTCCCTGGCCCCTTGAGGGCCTTGAGGCTATCTGAAATTTTAGGGACTGGGGTACCATAACTTGAACTTTTGAAATGAGTCAATAAGCAGATATGTCAGCCTAGTATGACTTTAAGTATAATTGAATTATTTTAGGAAAAAGTCTTAGCTGGATTTTCTGCTGGGCATTTTTTATGTATATCAATCATCTCATTTAATTATAGATCAAACTTAGAAGAGAGTATCTCTGGGCCGGGCGCGGTGGCTCAAGCCTGTAATCCCAGCACTTTGGGAGGCCGAGACGGGCGGATCACGAGGTCAGGAGATCGAGACCACCCTGGCTAACATGGTGAAACCCCGTCTCTACAAAAAACTAGCCGGGCGAGGTGGCGGCGCCTGTAGTCCCAGCTATCCAGCTACCCGGGAGGCTGAGGCAGGAGAATGGTGTGAACCCGGGAGGCGGAGCTTGCAGTGAGCTGAGATCCGGCCACAGCACTCCAGCCTGGGTGACAGAGCGAGACTCCGTCTCAAAAAAAAAAAAAAAAAAAGAAGAGAGTATCTCTGTTTTAGTGATAAATCCTGGGAGACAGAGCGAGACTCCATCTCAGAAAAAATAAATAAAAAATAAATAAGAGATAATTTAATTGTCCAAGATCATACAGTTAATAAGTAGTAGATTCACTCTTCCTAACTAGTTTAATCTTGGTGTCAAGTTCATTCATTATACATTGAGTGTCCAAAAACCCATTTTTTTTTTTTTTTTGAGACAGTCTCTGTTGCCCAGGCTGAGTGCAGTGGTGTGATATCGGCTCACTGAAACCTTCACCTCCCGGATTCGAGCAGTTTTCTGCCTCAGCCTCCCGAGCAACTGGGACTACAGGTGCCTGCCACCATGCCTGGCTAATTTTTGCATTTTTAGTAAAGATGGGGTTTCACCATCTTGGCCAGGCTGGTCTTGAACTCCTGACCTTGTGATCTACCTGCCTCTGCCTCTAAAAGGGCTGGGATTACAGGCGTGAGCCACCACACCCAGCTAAAAACCCACTTTCTTTTTTAACCCTCTATCGCATGACTTCTTTTTGCTAGACTAGGGGTTTTTAGACATGTGTTCTAGAGGAGCCCAGAGCTTGCTGAAGATATTTCCCATAATCTTTCTTCAACTTTCTTTCCCTAACAACTCTTATTTTATTTTATTTTATTTTATTTTTTTTTTGAGACGGAGTCTCGCTCTGTTGCCCGGGCTGGAGTGCAGTGGCCGGATCTCAGCTCACTGCAAGCTCCGCCTCCTGGGTTTACGCCATTCTCCCGCCTCAGCCTCCCGAGTAGCTGGACTACAGGCGCCCGCCACCTCGCCCGGCTAGTTTTTTGTATTTTTTAGTAGAGACGGGGTTTCACCGTGTTAGCCAGGATGGTCTCGATCTCCTGACCTCGTGATCCGCCCGTCTCGGCCTCCCAAAGTGCTGGGATTACAGGCTTGAGCCACCGCGCCCGGCCACAACTCTTATTTTTAAAAAGTCCAGGTTGGGTGCGATGGCTCATATCTATAATTCAAGCACTTTGGGAGGCTGAGGATGGCGGATCAGTTGAGGTTGGGAGCTGGAGACCAGCCTGACCAACATGGAGAAACCCTGTCTCTAATAAAAATACAAAATTAGCCAGCCATGGTGACACATGCCTGTAATCCCAGCTACTTGGGAGGCTGAGGTGGGAGAATCACTTGAACCTGGGAGGCAGAGGTTGTAGTGAGCCAAGATTGTGCCACTACACTCCAGCCTGGGCGACAGAGCAAGACTCTGTCTCAAAGAAAGTCTGAATAAGTGGGATATGATTTAAAGACAGCTATACGAGACCTTGTTCAGGGGTATCCTAAGTTGGCCTTAGAGATGAATTAAAAAAGGCAACAGAAACTCTCAGCAGTCTTTAACAATTCATCCCATATGTTTCCTGATCTTAGCAGTGAAGCAGATGATGGCAGTGAACATCAAAAGCCCAAGAAATGTCCATGCTAATTTTGCATGGCTCCATGAGGAGCTGTCAAATATGGATCATCAAATATAGTATAGACTATGCAATGAAGCTTTACTTTGCAATGTGACTCTTTAAGGTTTGATTTTACCCTTCTATTTTGTGTTGTAATTAAATGCAGAAATCGAAATACAAATTCAGAATAACCCAGAGCTTGGTATCCTTCTCTCTGAATTTATAGCTTTGGAGTTGGCTAGACCTTTCAATCAAATTAGCTGATGGTGACAAATATGTAATCTGACCTCTGTAGCAGCTCCAGTGAAATGTTAATATCAGGCATAGCACAGCTCCCTTGATACACTACTTTGACCTTTTCCTCTTTTACAAATGTTTCCCTTATTTCTTTGTTAATTTAGCCATCTCCATGCAGAGGTCATGCCTGCTTTTAATTTTTCAAAGCCACATGAGAACAGACATTTAAACAACACAGATTTATTCATTTTGGCCTTATATCCCTAGAGCTAAACTAACTTTATGTCTGGGACTAAAGGTAGAAGTAGCTGAGATGAGGGAAATTCAGAGTGGTGAGGGAAAAGTGCCGGGAGAGGTGATGGTTTTAGCTCCTGTATTCCCCAGCCAATTGCTTAAATTAAGCTCCCCATTAATTTTCCCTTGTTAAGTTGGTCTGGCTAAGTAATTGAAGCTATATTCTTAGCCCTTCTTTTTATTTTTTATTTTTTTTGAGACGGAGTCTCACTCTGTCACCAGGCTGGAGTGCAGTGGTGTGATCTCGGCTCACTACAACCTCCGACTCCCTGGTTTAAGTGATTCTCCTCCTGCAGCCTCCTCAGTACCTGGGATTACAGACACGTGCCACCACACCCAGCTAATTTTTGTATTTTTAGTAGAGACAGGTTTCACTATGTTGGCCAGGATGGTCTTGATTTCCTGACCTTGTGATATGCCTGCCTCAGCTTCCCAAAGTGCTTGAATTACAGGCGTGAGCCACTGCGGCCGGCCAGCCCTTAAATATATGACATCTATAAATATAATACTACAAGGTGCTTTAGAAAAACAAACATATTCAAGTATCCTCCTGCCTCAGCCTCCCAAGTAGATGGGACCAGAGGTACGTGCCACCATGCTCTACTAAACATAAAGTTTTGTTTGTTTGTTTGGTTTTTGTTTTTGTTTTTTTTTTTTGAGACGGAGTCTCGCTCTGTCGCCCAGGCTGTAGTGCAATGGCACTATCTTGGCTCACTGCAACCTCCACCTCCCAGATTAAAGTGATTCTCTTGCCTCAGCCTCCCAAGTAGCTGGGACTACAGGAGCGTGCTACCGCACCCGGCTAATTTTTTGTATTTTTAGTGAAGATGGGGTTTCACCATGTTAGCCAGGACGATCTTGATCTGACCTCGTGATCTGCCCGCCTTAGCCTCCCAAAGTGCTGGGATTATAGGCGTGAGCCACCACGCCCGGCCTGTTTGGTTTTTTTTTGAGACGGAGTTTCACTTTGTCACCCAGGCTTGAGTGCAGTGGCATGATCGCAGTTCACTGCAACCTCTGCCTCTCAGGTTCAAGTGATTCTACTGCTGCAGCCTCCCCAGTAGCTCGGATTACAGGCATGTACCACCACACCCGGCTAATTTTTAGTATTTTTGGTAGAGATGGGGTTTCACCATGTTGGCCAGGCTGGTCTGGAACTCCTAACCTCAGGTGATTCGCCTGTGTCAGCCTCACAAAGTGCTGGGATTATAGGCATGAGCCACTGTGCCTGACCTAATTATAAAATTTTATTTAATTTTTTATTTTGTAGAGATGGGTCTCACTTTGTTGCCCAGGCTGATCTCAAACTCCTGGGCTCAAGTTATTCTCCCACCTCAAGCTCCGAAAGTACTGGGATCACAGGCAAGTACTGGGATCACAGGCGGGAGCCACCTTATGGGGCAGTAGCTGGGATTATAGACACGTGTCAGTTAATTTTTGTTGTTGTTTCTATCAATCCTTCCTTGCTTATTAGTTAATATTCTTCTGCAGAACATTTTCTTATCTTTATATATATTAATATGGATTTATGGATTCTTATTTTAATAATCTGTTACTGTCATTATTTGTTGTGTTCACATTGTTCAGATTTGGCCAGTGAGATCCCCTTCAAGCTGGCTTTTGTGTCATTTTGACACGTTTCCACATTTTTTTTTTTTTGTTTTTTTTTTTTTTTTGAGGCGGAGTCTTGCTCTGTCGCTGGGACTGGAGTGTAGTGGCGGGATCTCAGCTCACTGCAAGCTCCGCCTCCCGGGTTTACGCCATTCTCCTGCCTCAGCCTCCCGAGTAGCTGAGACTACAGGCGCCC
The DNA here is from genome assembly GCF_002776525.5 of Piliocolobus tephrosceles. NCBI lineage: Eukaryota > Metazoa > Chordata > Mammalia > Primates > Cercopithecidae > Piliocolobus > Piliocolobus tephrosceles. The sequence continues at coordinate 6,259,796 of NC_045453.1, forward strand.
GCCACCTCGCCCAGCTAGTTTTTGTATTTTTAGTAGAGACGGGGTTTCACCGTGTTAGCCAGGATGGTCTCGATCTCCTGACCTCGTGATCCGCCCGTCTCGGCCTCCCAAAGTGCTGGGATTACAGGCTTGAGCCACCGCGCCCGGCCTTAACTGCTTTTTTTGACACACAAAAGTGTTGTAGGCTTAGCTTCTGCTCTTCTTACCCTCTTCTTGGAATCGGCCATTTCTCCAAATTGTTTCTCTCCTAATTCCTTTCAGTGGAGAAAATTATTTGGAAATCAAAATTTGGGTGCTGTGTGTGCTCATTGCTATTGGAGTATTTTTTTTTTTTTTTTTTTTTTGAGACAGTCTCGCTCTGTCGCCCGGGCTGGAGTGCGGCAGCCTGATCTCAGCTCACTGCAAGCTCCACCTCCTGGGTTTACGCCATTCTCCTGCCTCAGCCTCCCGAGTAGCTGGGACTACAGGCACCCGCCACCTCGCCCGGCTAGTTTTTTTTTTTTTTTTTTAGTAGAGATGGGGTTTCACCGTGTTAGCCAGGATGGTCTCGATCTCCTGACCTTGTGATCCGCCTCCCAAAGCCAGCCTCCCAAAGTGCTGGGATTACAGGCTTGAGCCACCACGCCCGGCCTGGAGTATTGTTTTTTAGAACCTCTTAATGGACAGAGCTAGGAAATACATACACACACGTACTATTAGACACATATCAAAATATATATATCTAAATTTACTTCTTTTTTTTTTTTTTTTGAGACATAGTCTCACCCTGTTGCCCAGGCTGGAGTACAGTGGCGCAATCTCGGCTCACTGCAACCTCCGCCTCTCGAGTTCAAGCGATTCTGCTGCCTCAGTCTCCTGACTAGCTGGTATTACAGGCGCCCGCCACCAGGCGCAGCTAATTTTTGTATTTTTGTTAGAGACAGGGTTTCATCATGTTGACCAGGCTGGTCTCGAACTCCTGACCTCGTGATCCACCCACCTTGGCCTCCCAAAGTGCTGGGATTACAGGTGTGAGCCCCCCGCGTGGCAAATTTATTTCTATTGTAACTATAATAGAAACCATGAGTTCATACTAATACCTTTAATTCTGGTCCAATACCACAAAGTTCATTTAGGGAGAAAGTCATTTGTAACCTTTTCTCTTTTTTTTCCCTTTTTTTTTTGTGACAGAGTCTTGCTCTGTCACCCAGGCTGGAGTGCAGTGGCTTGATCTCGGCTCACTGCAACATCCACCTCCTGGGTTTAAGCGATTCTCCTGCCTCAGCCTCCCGAATAGCTGGGACTTTAGGTACATACCACCACGTCTGGCTAATTTTTGTGTTTTTAGTAGAGACGGGGTTTCGCCATATTGGCCAGGCTGGTTTTGAACTCCTGACCTCGTGATCCACCCTCCTTGCCCTCCCAAACTGCTGGGATTACAGGCGTGAGCCACCGCATCTGGCCATTTTGTATGTATTTTTAGGAAAAAATTTATTGTATAAAACTAGATACAGTGAAAAATACTCATTTTGTATGATTTATTTATCTCTTTTTCTTGATGCTTCTGTCTTGGCAGAGTCTCAGAATAACTTGAAATTCTTTTTAAATTTTTTGTTTGTGACAGGGTCTTACTATGTTGCCCAGACTGGTCTCGAACTCCTGGCCCAAGTGAACCTCCTGCCTCGATCTTGCAAAGTACTGGGATTCAGGCATATGCCACTGTGCATGCCTGAGTGTAATTTATATACAATCAAATTTACCTTTTTTTTTTTTTTTTTTTTTTTTTTTTGTCACTGGGTAGAGAAAAAAACTTGCTCTTTCTCAGGGCATAGTTCTATTAGTTTTATATTATTAGTATGCAGTTGTAATCATCAGTCAATCCAGATAGAGGTAACTTTCATTCTTCCCATAAGTTTTCTCACACCTCTTTCTTCTCACCTAGCCCTTGGAAGCTACTAGTTTATACTGGATTTTGTCACTCATAGTTTTTTGGGGGCTTTTGTTTACTTGTTTCTCTACTTTTTCTTTTCTGTAATGTCATATACATAGAATCATACAGTATGTAACCTTTGTGTCTGATGTGTTTCACTTACCATAATGCTTTTGAGATTCATCCACATTGTGTCATGTATCTACAGGTTATTCCTTTTTATTGTTGAGTAACATTATGTTATGTTCACCAGCTGATGGACATTTGAATTTTTTCCCATTCTGATGATTATGAATAAAGCTTTAAATATTCATATACAGTTCTGCATGTGGACATATGTTTTTTTTTTTTTTTCTGTGAGACAGAGTCTGGCTCTGTCGCCCGGGCTGGAGTGCAGTGGCCGGATCTCAGCTCACTGCAAGCTCAGCCTCCCGGGTTTACGCCATTCTCCGGCCTCAGCCTCCCGAGTAGCTGGGACTACAGGCGCCCACCACCTCGCCCGGCTAGTTTTTTTGTATTTTTTAGTAGAGACGGGGTTTCACCGTGTTAGCCAGGATGGTCTCGATCTCCTGACCTTGTGATCCACCCGTCTCGGCCTCCCAAAGTGCTGGGATTACAGGCTTGAGCCACCGCGCCCGGCCTGTGGACATATGTTTTTATCTCTCTTGGATAAATAGGCATGGGATTGCTGGGTTCTATGGTAATTTCATATTTAACTTTTTTTTTTTTTTTTAAGATGGAGTCTTGCTCTGTCACTTAGGCTGGAATGCAGTGGCGTGGCTCACGGCAACCTCTGCCTCCTGAGCAAATTCTCCTGCCTCAGCCTACTGAGTAGCTGGGATTACAGGTGTGCACCACCACCTGTGGCTAATTTTTGTATTTTTAGTAGAGATGGGGTTTCACCATATTGGTCAGCCTGGTCTCGAACTCCTGACCTCAGGTGATCCACCCACCCTGGCCTCCAAAAGTGCTGGGATTAAAGGTGTGAGCCACCACGCCTGACCTATACTTCACTTTAAAAAAATTTTTTTTTAATTTTATTTATTTATTTTTTTTGAGACGGAGTCTTGCTCTGTCGCCCAGGCTGGGGCGCAGTGGCCGGATCTCAGCTCACTGCAAGCTCCGCCTCCCGGGTTTACGCCATTCTGCTGCCTCACCCTCCCGAGTAGCCGGGACGACAGGCGCCCGCCACCTCGCCCGGCTAGTGTTTTTTGTATTTTTTGTATTTTTTTTTTTTTTTTTTTTTGAGGCGGAGTCTCACTCTGTAGCCCAGGCTGGAGTGCAGTGGCCAGATCTCAGCTCACTGCAAGCTCCGCCTCCCGGGTTCACGCCATTCTCCTGCCTCAGCCTCCCGAGTAGCTGGGACTACAGGCACCCGCCATCTTGCCCGGCTAGTTTTTTGTATTTTTTAGTAGAGACGGGGTTTCACCGTGTTAGCCAGGATGGTCTCGATCTCCTGACCTCGTGATCCGCCCGTCTCGGCCTCCCAAAGTGCTGGGATTACAGGCTTGAGCCACCGCGCCCGGCCTTACTTAACTTTTTTAGAAACTGCCAAAGTGTTTTCCAAAATGGCTATACCGTACCATTTTGCATTTCCACCAGTAATGTATGACAGTTTCACTTGCTTGTTGGTTATTTTTGTTTTGTTTTGTTTTGTTTTAGAATTAATTATTAAGGAAGCATTGTATCTAGGCGAAATCAATTTTGGTCATCTCATTTCTGCAATGAAAGGAATACTCTCTGTTACTTGCTTTAGAAGAATGTAGGGTCCCTTGCTATTTATACTCTGTTGGGGTTCGTGCAGTTCTTATTTATACATCATTTGCAGAAATAATAGTAACTACTGTTAGTGTATCAGAACAATTTTCACATATCTAATTTTTTTTTTTTTGAGATGGAGTCTTGCTCAGTGGCCCAGGCTAGAGTGCGGTGGCGCGATCTCAGCTCGCTGCAAGCTCCGCCTCCTGGGTTCACGCCATTCTCATGCCTCAGCCTCCCGGGTAGCTGGGACTACAGGCGCATGCCACCACACCCAGCTAATTTTTGTATTTTTAGTAGAGACGGGGTTTCACCGTGTTAGCCAGGATGGTCTCGATCTCCTGACCTCGTGATCCACCCACCTCGGCCTCCCAAAGTGCTGGGATTACAGGCGTAAGCCACCACGCCCGGCCCACATATCTAATTTTTATAGCAATTAAGTAAGGTATCTAGTAGTGTCTTCATCCTCTTAACTTGTATGAGGAGATTGGTTCCAGTAATCAGGTGATTTACTGTCTGTCACACGGCTAGAATGTGAGAGTATGGCTTTTTGGATTTGGAGCTGTGAGGGGACATTCTGTCTCTAAGTAGAGGTGTAATAGAGGAAGATATGGGTGTCATTCCAATCATTTCTTTTATCTCCAATTCATAAGCAGTGCAGTCTTCAACAGTTCATATTTGGATTTTGAGTTAATTCCATCTTTTGTGAAATGGGATAGCCATCCCTCACCTGTCTACTTGAAAAGGTGAGAATCAGTTGAGGGACTGTTAAAGGATGTTTTGAACAGTGTATGTTACCTCACGATTAATTTTATAGTACTCTCCATTTGTAGTGGTTTCCATAGTTGTTTATGGGAACAAGTTTGCATTAAAAAATGGTTGAATAGAAATAGAAGGGGTTGGCCGGGCACCATGGCTCACGCCTGTAATCCCAGCACTTTGGGAGGCCGAGGTGGGCAAATCACCTGAGGTCAGGAGTTCGAGACTAGCCTCAACATGGAGAAACCCCATCTCTCCTAAAAATAAAAAACTAGCCAGGTGTGGTGGTGCATGCCTGTAATCCCAGCTACTCGGGAGACTGAGGCAGGAGAATTGTTTGAACCTGGGAGATGGAGGTTAGAGTGAGCAAAGATTGCGCCATTGCACTCTAGTCTGGGCAACAAAAGCGAAACTCCGTCTCAAAAAAAAAAAAAAAAGAAATGGAAGAGGTCGGGTGTGGTGGCTTAGGTTTGTAATCCCAACACTTCGGGAGGCTGAGGCACATGGATCACTTGAGATCAGGAGTTCAAGACCAGCCTGGCCAGCATGGGGAAATCCCGTCTCTACTATCACTATGAAATTTAGCCAGACTGGCCGGGCGCAGTGGCTCACGCCTGTAATCCCAGCACTTTGGGAGGCCGAGGCCGGCGGATCACGAGGTCAGGAGATCGAGACCATTATGGCTAAAATGGTGAAATCCCGTCTCTACTAAAACTACAAAAAATTAGCTGGGCGTGGTGGCAGGTGCCTGTAGTCCCAGCTACTCGGGAGGCTGAGGCAGGAGAATGGTGTGAACCTGGGAAGCGGAGCTTGCAGTGAGCTGAGATGCGCCACTGCACTCCAGCCTGGGTGTCAGAGTGAGACTCCGTCTCAAAAAGAGAGAAAAAAAAAGGAAATTAGCCAGACTGGTGGCATATGCCTGTAATCCTAGCTACTAGGGAGGCTAAGGCAGGAGAATTGCTTGAACCCAGAAGGTGGAGGTTGTGGTGAGCTGAAATCACACCACTGCACTCCAACCTAGGGGACAAAGTGAGACTGTCTCAATAAAAAAAAAAAAAGGAAAGGAAAGAAAGAAATAGAAGGGGCTGTGGTGGCTCAAGCCTGTAATCCCAGCATTTGGAGAGGCCAAGGTGGGAAAATTGCCTGAGTCCAGGAGTTTGAGACCATGCTGGGCCAACATAGACCCTGTCTCTACAAGATAATAATAATAGTAATAATAATATAAATTAATACAAAAAAGAAGAGAAACAATTTAATACAAGAGCTGAATAGCAAAATGACCAGTGGTACTGCAGTACACACAGAGACACAGGACCCCTCTTTTTTCTTTTCTTTTCTTTTTTTTTTTTTTTTTTGAGACAGTCTCGCTGTCGCCCAGACTGGAGTGCAACGGCGCGATCTCGGCTCACTGCATCCTCTGCCTCCCGGGTTCAAGCGATTCTCCTACCTCAGCCTCCCGCGTTGCTGGGATTACAGATGCATGCCACCACACCCGGCTAATTTTTGTATTTTTTAGTTGAGACTGGGTTTCACCATGTTGGCCAGGCTGGTCTCAAACTCCTGACCTCAGGTGATCCACCCACCGCGGCCTCTCAAAGTGCTGGGATTACAGGCGTGAGCCGCTGCACCTGGCCAGGGCCCTTCTTTTTTCATATTTACTTTATTTTATGTGAGTGATACATGAACACATTGAAAAAAATTAAACAATGCAGATAAAATAAAAATCCCCTTTCTACACTAAGTGAAACCATTCATTAACAACTGTGTTGTGGAGCTGTTAGATGCAGGGATTGCACTAAGTGCCATAGGCCTGCTAATGTATAAGATTCAGTCCCTGTCCTCAATGATTTTCCAGTTTTCCTTCTGTGCCCTAACAGCTTGTTGATAGCTCTTATAATAAAACTTTTAAACAGATGTTTTAAGTTTAGATAGTGATTAACCATCTTTTCCTCTTGTAATGGATGCCATTGTGAGAGTTCTGTTGGGAAATAGTGAAACAAGGATTCTGATTCAATCAATGGAGGCAGGGAATTTCTGAGGAAGGAGATGGGATGCCATCCATGCCTCAGAGCCACTGAGCACTTAGCTGCAGCTGTGGACAGCAATGCTTGGCTAGCTGTGAGTTTTCTGTAGGTCTCTAAATAGTTCATGCTAATTTTGTGGATGTTGGACTCTGAGGAATGAATGATGTGGTCAATGGGGAGAATGTCCATAAAAACTGTTAACTAGTAAGTAGCCATTTGGAATACTAAAATCAATTTCTGATTATGTGAATGTCCCTTTTTTGTGGATTATTTTAGCTTACTTGCCAGTTGAGTTTCTTGGTGTTATACCCTGTTAGTTAAATTCAATATTTCATTTATTTAAGGGCCTGATATTTGTATTCTATTAGAAGGACAAACAGCTGATTATACTAGAAGGTAGGCTATAATGAATTCTCATTACGGTGACTAAAATTTTTGATTTTATTTTATTTTTTTGAGACAGAGTCTCGCTCAGTTGCCCAGGCTGGAGTGCAGTGGCCGGATCTCAGCTCACTGCAAGCTCCGCCATCCAGGTTTACGCCATTCTCCTGCCTCAGCCTCCCGAGTAGCTGGGACTATAGGCGCCCGCCGCCTCGCCCGGCTAGTTTTTTTTTTTTTGTATTTTTTAGTAGAGATGGGGTTTCACCGTGTTAGCCAGGATGGTCTCGATCTCCTGAGCTCGTGATCCGCCCGTCTTGGCCTCCCAAAGTGCTGGGATTACAGGCTTGAGCCACCGCGCCCGGCACCGTGACTAAAATTTATTGATTTCCTAGGATATTTTTGATTTCAAATATTTACTTTGACAAACATTTATTGAATTCCTTGTATCAGATCCTGGGGGACGTAAAGAGAGTTCTAATTCTAAGGTCCTGGAGGACTATGTAGTCCAGTAAGGGAGATAGATTGATAGCTTCAGTACCAAATGCTAAACAGCGTTAATGGCAAGTAACATCCCACCAGGGATGGGCATCTGACCTATGTGTAAGTATGCATGTGTGGCTGTGTTTCAAAAAAGGCTTCTTAGAGAAAATGATACCTGTTTTGAGCCAATCTGTTTTTCCTAACAACTTAAAAAAATAATTTTTGGACTGGCTGTGTATTTACCTAATTTAACATTTGAAATGAACAAATAATATTTATTGAAGTTTCTCTCACCTCTGCGCCAGCCAGTCTTTTCCCCTTCCTGGAAGCAACTACCATTACCATTTTTTTCTGGACCCTTTCGATACATTCCTGTAGGCCATATAATGTCAGTATGTAGAGAACTTCCTCATTTTGCATTGTATTTCATTGTATGAATGCACCATACTTTTCCTCCTTTTGCTGATGGACATTTACCTTTCAATCCTTTGCTATTGCAAGCAATGCTGCATAACCTTGTAGAAATTGTCTTTTCATAGATCTGTGGAATAAATTCCTAGAAGTAGAATTGCTGTGATTAAGGGCTTTGCATATTTGTGTAATTTTGGTAGATGTTGCCAGAATACCCTCTGGAGAGGTATATCAGCTTTTGTACTCCTACCAGCAAAGTGTGACCCAGGTGAAGAATGGGTAGGAGATGGGTGAAGTTGAGGTTGGGTCAGGTTTATGAGTGTGAGGGAGACTAAAAGTAGTTATGTATTATTGAAGTGTGAAGTGCTGGGTAAAGAGTAGCAGGAGATGAGAGTAGGAAGGAGACAGGGGCCAGGTCCCTTTGCCTTTGTGTTGTTTTTGTTTGTTTGATAGCCTCTTACTCCGTCGCCCAGGCTGGAGTGCAGTGGCGCAATCTCAGCCACTGCAACCTCCGCCTCCTAGGTTCAAGCGATTCTCCTGCGTCAGCCTCCCGAGTACAGGCATGTGCCACCACACCTGGCTAATTTTTGTGTTTTTGGTAGAGACGGAATTTCACCATGTTGCTCAGGCTGGTGTCAAACTCCTGGACTCAAGTGATCTACCCACCTTGGCCTCCCAAAGTGCTGGGACTACAGGCGTGAGCCACTGCACCCTGCCTGCCTTTGTTTTTATACTTGGAATTTTTTTTTTTTTTTAGCATGTGCAGATTTGTTACATAGGTAAACTTGTGTCGTGGGGGTTTGTTGTACAGATTATTTCCTCACCCAGGTATTAGCCTAGTTCCTGTTAGTTATTTTTCCTGATCCTCTCCCTCCTCCCACTCTCCACCTTCCCATAGGCTCCGCTCCGGTGTGTTTTGTTCCCCTCTTATGTGTCTATGTGTTCTCATCATTTAGCTCCCACTTGTAAGTGAAAACATGCAGTACTTGCTTTTCTTTTCCCATGTTAGTTTGCTGAGGATAATGGCCTCCAGCTCCATCCATGTCCCTGCTGCAACGGACGTGATCGTTTTCTTTTTTATGGCTGCATTTATAAGACAAGAGGGGTTTATTTAAACTTCTGCTATCAGAAGTGGGAAATTGGGATCCCATTAGGGCTTAACTTAATTGGTTTGACTTCAGCTTTTTAGCTTGGAGGCTGCTGAAGAGTTAATTTATTGTATGAGAGTTTGGCCGTATGTGGAGCACAAACTTACTTTTTAAAAGAAAATTTATTAATTTATTTGTTTTGAGATGGAGTCTCACTCTGTCGCCCAGGCTGGAGTGCAGTGGCATGATCTCGGCTCACTGTAAGCTCTGCCTCTGGGGTTCACGCCATTCTCCTGCCTCAGCCTCCTGAGTAGCTGGCACTACAGGTGCCCGCCACCATGCTCGGCTAATTTTTTTGTATTTTTAGTAGAGACGGCGTTTCACCGTGTTAGCCAGGGTGGTCTCAATCTCCTGACCTCATGATCCACCCACCTCGGCCTCCCAAAGTTCTGGGATTACAGGTGTGAGCCACCGCGCCCGGCCAAACTTACTTGTTTTAAAGAAAGGATCTCTTTGTACATTTATTCATTTGCCAGATCAGTCATTTACATGTGAAGCCTCTTCACAGTTGTAGTTAAATATTAGAATGTGTCAGACTTGGCTGAGTGCGGTGGCTCACACCTGTAATCCCAGGACTTTGGGAGGCTGAGGTGGGCAGATCACCTGATGTCAGGAGTTCGAGACCAGCCTGGCCAACATGCTGAAATCCCTTATTTACTAAAATTACAAAAATTAGCTGAGCGTGGTGGTGTGCACCTGTAGTCCTAACCATTTGGGAGGCTGAGGTAGGAGAATCACTTGAACTCTGGAGGTGCAAGTTGCAGTGAGTCATGATTGCACCACTGCACTCCAGCCTAGGCGACAGAATGAGACTCCCTCTCAAAAAATAAAAAGAACACGACAGACTGATTGAGATCCCAAGATTAAGGGGGAAAACAAGGCTTCAGGTTTTATTTATTTATTTATTTATTTATTTATTTATTTATTTATTTATTTATTTATTTTTGTGAGACGGAGTCTTGCTCTGTCACCCAGGCTGGAGTGCAGTGGCCGGATCTCAGCTCACTGCAAGCTCCGCCTCCTGGGTTCATGCCATTCTCCTGCCTCAGCCTCCTGAGTAGCTGGGACTACAGGTGCCCGCCACCTCGCCCGGCTAGTTTTTTTGTTTTTGTTTTTGTTTTTGTTTTTTTTTGAGACGGAGTCTTGCTCTGTCGCCCAGGCTGGAGTGCAGTGGCCGGATCTCAGCTCACTGCAACCTCCGCCTCCCGGGTTCACGCCATTCTCCTGCCTCAGCCTCCGGAGTAGCTGGGACCACAGGCGCCGGCCACCTCGCCCGGCTAATTTTTTGTATTTTTAATAGAGACGGAGTTTCACCGTGTTAGCCAGGATGGTCTCGATCCCCTGACCTCATGATCCGCCCGTCTCGGCCTCCCAAAGTGCTGGGATTACAGGCTTGAGCCACCGTGCCCAGCCAAGGCTTCAGGTTTTATTAAACTTACCCTAAATAATGATGTTTTTAAAAGAAAACCTTTGGGGAAATAATCTGTCAGTAACAGATGTCTAAAATTTTCCATATTTAAAAAGGCCCTGGCTCGGAGGCAGTGGCTCATGCCTGTAATCCCAGCCCTTTGGGAGGCTGAGGTGGGTGGATCATTTGAGGTTGGGAGTTTGAGACCAGCCTGGCCCAATAGGGTCAAACCTCGTCTCTACCAAAAATACAAAAATTAGCTCAGCATGGTGGTGGGTGTCTGTAACCCAGCTACTTGGGAGGTTAGGGCAAGAGAATCCCTTGAACCTGGGAGGCGGAGCTTGCAGTGATCTGAGATTGCACCACTGCAGTCCAGCCTGGGTGATAGAGTAAAACTCTTTAACTCTTTTTTTTTTTTTAATATAAGTTCTAGGGTACATGTGCACAATGTGTAGGTTTGTTACATAGGTATACATGTGCCATGTTGGTTTGCTGTACCTATTAACTTATCATTTACATTAGGTATTTCTCCTAATGCTGTCCTGCCCCCTGCCCCCCAGCCCACGACAGGCCTTGGGGTGTGATGTTCCCTGCCCTGTGTCCAGGTGTTCTCATTGTTCAGCTCCCACCTGTGAGTGAGAACATGCAGTGTTTGGTTTTGTGTCCTTGTGATAGTTTGCTCAGAATGATGGTTTCCAGCTGCATCCATGTCCCTGCAAAGGACATGAACTCATCCTTTTTTATGGCTGCATAATATTCCTTGGTGTATATGTGCCACATTTTCTTTTTCTTTCTTTCTTTTTTTTTTAAGGCAGAGTCTCGCTCTGCTGCCCAGGCTGGAGTGCAATGGGGTGATCTCAGCTCACTGTAAGCTCCACCTCCCGGGTTCATACCATTCTCCTGTAGCACAGACTACAGGTGCCCGCCACCATGCCCAGCTAATTCTTTTTGTATTTTTAGTAGAGACGGGGTTTCACGTGTTAGCCAGGATGGTCTTGATCTGTTGATCTCGTGATCCGCCTGCCTCGACCTCCCAAAGTGCTGGGATTACAGGTGTGAGCCACCATGCCCGGCCACATTTTCTTAATCTAGTCTATCATTGATGGGCATTTGGGTTGGTTCCAAGTCTTTGCTATTGTGAATAGTGCTGCAATAAACATACATGTGCATATGTCTTTATAGTTGCATGATATATAATCCTTTGGGTATATACCCAGTAATGGAATCACTGGGTCAAATGGTATTTCTAGTTCTAGATCCTTGAGGAATCGCCACACTGTCTTCCACAAGGTTGAACTACTTTACAGTCCCACCAACAGTGTAAAAGCATTTCTATTTCTCCACATCCTCTCCAGCATCTGTCATTTCCTGACTTTTTAATGATCTCTGTTCTAACTGGTGTGAGATGATATCTCATTGTGGTTTTGATTTGCATTTCTCTAATGACCAATGATGATGAGCATTTTTTCATGTGTCTGTTGGCTGCATAAATGTCTTCTTTTGAAAAGTGTCTGTTCACATCCTTCGCCCACATTTTGATGGGGTTGTTTGTTTTTTTTCTTATAAATTTGTTTAAGTTCTTTGTAACAGATTCTGGATATATTAGCCCTTTGTCAGATGGGTAGATTGCAGAAATTTTCTCCCGTTCTGTAGGTTGCCTGTTCACTCTGATGGTAGTTTCTTTTGCTCTGCAGAAGCTCTTTAGTTTAATTAGATCCCATTTGTCAACTTTGGCTTTTGTTGCCTTTTTTTTGGTGTTTTAGTCATGAAGTCCTTGCCTATACCTATGTCCTGAATGGTATTGCCTAGGTTTTCTTCTAGGGTTTTTATGGTTTTAGGTCTAACATTTAAGTCTTTAATTCGTCTTGAATTAGTTTTTGTGTAAGGTATAAGGAAGGGATCCAGTTTCAGCTTTCTACATATTGCTAGCCGGTTTTCCCAGCACCATTTATTAAATAGGGAATCCTTTCCCCGTTTCTTGTTTTTGTCAGTTTTGTCAAAGATCAGATGGTTGTAGATGTGTGGTGTTGTTTCTGAGGCCTCTGTTCTTTTCCATTGACCTATATATTTGTTTTGGTACCAGTACCACACTGTTTGAACGAAACTCTTAAAAAAAAAAAAAGGTTTATGTAAAGAGAAAAGTAACAGAAAAAAGACTGTCTTTCAAAAAGGATTACAGGTGTGAGCCATCACGCCCGGCCATAAACTTTTTATTAAACAGACAAAATGCATAAATCATAAATGTACAACTCAGTGAATTTTCACAAAGTGATCATATCTGTGTAGCTATTATGTAGATCAAGAAATAAAACATTAGGGCATGGTGGTGCATGCCTGTAGTCCCAGCTACTCAGGAGGCTGAGGTTGGAAGATCACTTGAGCCCAGGAGTTGTGAGGATGCAGTGAGCCGTGATCATGTCACTGCTCTCCAGTTTGGGCTACAGAGCAAGACCCTGTCTCAAGAAAAAGAAGGCTGGGCACAGTGGTTTACGCCTGTAATCCCAGCGCTTTGGGAGGCCAAGGCAGGCAGATCACTTGAGGTCAGGAGTTGGAGACCAGCCAGGCCAACACGTGAAACCCTGTCTCTACTAAAAATACAAAGATTAGCTGGGTGTGGTGGCGTGCACCTGTAGTTCCAGCTACTTGGGAGACTGAGGCGGGAGAATTGCTTGAACCCAGGAGGGGGAGGTTGCAGTGAGCTGAGATCACGCCACTGCACTCCAGCCAGGCGACAGAGCGGGACTCCGTCTCAAAAAACAAAAATTAGCTGGGCATGGTGGTGTGCACCTGTTAATCCCAGCCTCTTGGGAGGCTGAGGCAGGAGAACCCTTTGAACCTGGGAGGCAAATGTTGCAGCGAACCAAGATCGGGCCACTGCACTCCAGCCTGGGTGACAGAGTGAGACTCCCTCTCAACAAAAAAAGAAAGTAAAAGAAAATGTTAACAGCAACTATTTCAGAAGCCCACCTCCTTACTTGCAAGTCACTGTCCCTCTTTCTCCCAGGGGTAACCACTATCCTAACCTCTATCACCATTCATTATTTTTGCTTTATTCTTTTTGAACTTTATATAGAGTCATATAATGTGCATTCTTCCTTATCTGGCTTCTTTTGCTCGACAGTAATGATACATGTTCTTGTGTTAGTAATAATAGTCCATTCTCATTTCTGTCTAGAGTTTTATTACAATGATATACCACAGTTGGTCCATTCTGCTGTTGATGTATATTCTAATTGTTTCAGTTTTTGACTATTAGGAATAAAGCTGCAAGGAACATTCTTGTATGTACGTATGTATGTTTTTTGTTTTTTGTTTTTTTTTTGAGATGGAGTCTCGCTGTGTTGCCCAGGCTGGAGTGCAGTGGCACGATCACTGCAAGCTTTGCCTCCCGGGTTCATGCCTTTCTTCTGCCTCAGCCTCCCGAGTAGTTGGGACTACAGGTGCCTGCCACCGCCCCGGCTAATTTTTTGTATTTTTAGTAGAGACAGGGTTTTACTGTATTAGCCAGGATGGTCTTGATCTCCGGACCTCGTGATCCACCCGCCTCGGCCTCCCAAAGTGCTAGGATTACAGGCGTGAGCCCCTGTGCCCGGCCATGTATGTATGTCTTTTTGTTGGGTGTATGCTTAGGAGTGGGATTGGAGGGACATACAGTGTAAATATGTTCAGCTTTAGTAGATGTTGCTACTGTCAAAAAGTTTTCCAGAGTTGTATCAGCCAATGCTTGCATCAGCAGCCTGTGAGAGTTCCATTTATTACGCATCCTGTCCAGACTAACAACTTGTTGTTGTTAGTATTTAACCTTTTTGAAGAGCCTCTGCTTTGTGAGATAGGTATAGGGCATACAGTCGTGAAGAAAACAGTGCTGCTTTGTAGACCTTAATTTTTTTTTTTTTTTTTTTAAGACAGAGTCTCACTCTGTCTCCCAGGCTGGAGTGCAGTGGCACAGTCTCAGCTCACTACAACCTTCACCTCTCAGGTTCAAGCAATTCTCCTGCCTCAGCCTCCCAATTACAGCTGGGATTACAGGCACCCACCATCATGCCCAGCTAATTTTTTGTATTTTTTATTAGAGATGGGATTTCACCATGTTGGCCAGGCTGGTCTCGAACTCCTGACCTTGTGATCTGCCCACCTTGGCCTCCCAAAGTGCCGGGATTACAGGTGTGAGCCACCGCGCCTGGCCAGAATAGGTGGGGCATGGTGGCGGGCGCCTGTAATCCCAGCTACTTGGGAGGCTGAGGCAGGAGAATCGCTTGAACCCAGAAGGTGGAGCTTGCAGTGAGCCGAGATGGCGCCACTGCATTACAGCTAGGGTGACAGAGCAAGACTCCGTCCCAGAAAAAAAAAAAAAAGAAGAATGTTGTACCTGTTTAATATATTTAGGTGTTGATAAGTACTTGCTATTTTTCGGTTTTTGTTGTTGTTGTTGTTGTTTCAAGAGGGGGTCTGTTGCCCAGGCTGGAGTGCAGTGGTGCGATTGATCTCGGCTCATTGTGGCCTCTGCCTCCGAGATTCCAGCAATTCTCCTGCCTCAGCCTCCTGAGTAGCTGGGATTGCAGGCTCCAGCCACCATGCCTAGCTAATTTTTTTGTAGTTTTAGTAGAGACAGGATTTTACCATGTTGGTCAGGCGGGTCTCAAACTCTTGACCTCAGGTGATCTGCCTGCTTTGGCCTCCGACAGTGCTAAGATTACAGGTGTAAGCCACTGTGCCCTGCGTTTGGGTTTGTTTTTTTTTTTTTGTCAGAGTCTCACTCTGTCACCCAGGCTGGAGTGCAGTGGTGCAATCTCAGCTCACTAATGCTGAGCTAATTTTTGTATGTTTAGTAGAAACGAAGTTTCGCCATGTCTGCAGAGGAGCAGTCCAGGCAAAGGGAATAGCGGGTGTCAAGGCCCTGAGGTAGGAACATGCTTGATATGTTTACAGAGTACAAAGGAGGCTAGCATGGCTGGAGCAGGGGATGGAGCAAAAAGCTGATGTCAGGGAGGTAGATGGGGGCCAGAGCACACAGAGCATTTGGGATCATGGTAAGGATTTTGGATTTTCTGAATGAAATCAGAGTTTTGAGCAGGAGGGTGACATTATCCCCTTTACCTTTTAAAGAGATTGCTTTTATTTATTTATTTATATTTTTGTTTAAGACAAAGTCTCACTCTGTCGTACAGGCTGGAGTGCAATGGCGGGGTCTTGGCTCACTGCACCCTCCGCCTCCTAGGTTCAAGTGACTCTCCTGCCTCGGCCTCCCGAGTAGCTGGGACTACTGGTGCCTGCCACCACACCCGACGGATTTTTAAATTTTTATTAGAGATGGGGTTTCACTGTGTTGGCCAGGCTGGTCTTGAACTCCTAGCCTCATGATCCACCCGCCTTGGCCTCCCAAAGTGCTGGGATTACAGGTGTGAGCCACGGCACCTGGTCTAAGAGATTGCTTTTAGAGAAAACACCTAGTGAATCAAGGGAGGAGGTCGGAATGTGAATTAAGAAGTTACTGTTGGCTGGGTTTGGTGGCTTATGCCTGTAATCCCAGCACTTTGGGAGGCTGAGGCGGGTGGATCACCTGAGGTCAGGAGTTTGAGACTAGCCTAGCCAACATGGTGAAACCCCATCTCTACTAAAAATAGAAAAATTAGCTGGGCATGGTGGTGGGCACCTGTAGTCCCAGGTACTTGGGAGGCTGAGGCAGAAGAATTGCTTGAAACTGGGAGGTGGAGATTGCAGTGAGCTGAGATTGCATCACTGCATTCCAGCCTGGGTGACACAGCAAGACTCTGTCTCAAAAAAACAAACAAACAAAAAAAGCATGCCACTGACACCAGCCTGGGTGACGGAAAACACATGTTCTTGGCCAAATAGTGGTATCCTGCTCAATGAAGGATAATGTTATTTATGCTATAATATCTATTATTTATTCTATAGTGTTCTGCATTGACACTATAGTTTTTTATTTTTTATTTATTTATTTATTTTTATTTATTTATTTATTTTGAGACGGAGTCTTGCTCTGTCGCCCAGGCTGGAGTGCAGTGGCGCTATCTCAGCTCACTGCACGCTCCGCCTCCCGGGCCCGCGCCATTCTCCTGCCTCAGCCTCCTGAGTAGCTGGGACCACAGGCACCCGCCACCGCATCTGGCTAATTTTTTGTATTTTTAGTGGAGATGGGGTTTCACTGTGTTAGCCAGGATGGTCTCGATCTCCTGACCTTGTGATCCGCCCGCCTCAGCCTCCCAAAGCGCTGGGATTATAGGCGTGAGCCACCGCGCCTGGCTTAGTTTTTTATTTTTAATTAGAGATGGAGTCTCACTCTGTCATCCAGTGAGGCTGAGGCAGGTGGGTCAGAGACCTCAAGTTCGAGACCAGTCTGACAAACATGGCAAAACCCTGTCTCTACTAAAAATACAGTATTAGTCAGGCATGGTGGCATGTGCCTGTAATCCCAGCTAATTGGGAGGCTGAGGCAGGAGAATCACTTGAACTCGGGAGGCAGAGGTTGCAGTGAGCCAAGATTGCACCATTCCACTCCATCCTGGGCCACAAGCGCGAAAATCCATCTCAAAAAAAAAAAAAACAAAAAAAAGGGAATGTCTTATCATTACTTTCCTAAAATATCTTTCAAAAATTACAGTGTCGAGAAGGCTCATGCCTGTAATCCCAGCCCTTTGGGAGGATAACACAGGAGGATAGTTTGAGACCATCCTGGGCAAAGCAGCAAGAATTCGTCTCTACAAAACATTAAAAAAAATTAGCCGGTAGCGCACCTGTATCCCAGTTCCTCAGGAGGCTGAGGCAGGAAGCTAAGCCCAGGAGGTTGAGGCTGGAGTGACCTGTGATCATGTCACTGCCCTGCAGCCTGAGAGACAGAGCAAGACCTGGCCTCAAAAATATAAAAATAAATTCAAAAAATGAACAACAATTAAAAAACTACAGTGTGAGACGGGCATGGTGGCTCACACTTGTCGTCCCAGCACTTTGGGAGGCCAAGGCAGGCAGATCACCTGAGGTCAGGAGTTGGAGACCAGCCTGGCCAGCATGGTGAAACCCCATCTCTACTAAAAATGCAAAAATTAGCTGAGTGTGGTGGTGCATGCCTGTAATTCCAGCTACTCAGGAGACTGAGGCAGGAGAATCCCTTGAACCTAGCAGGCGGAGGTTGCAGTGAGCTGAGAGCGTGCCATTGCACTCCAGCCTGAGCAACAGAGTGAGACTCCATCTCAAAATACAAAAATAGAAAACTGGCCGGTCGCGGTGGCTCACTCCTGTAATCCCAGCACTTTGGGAGGCTGAGGCAGGTGGATCACCTGAGGTAGGGTGTTCGAGACCAGCCTGGCCAACCTCGGGAAATCCTGTCTCTACTAAAAATACAAATATCAGCCGGGCATGGTTGCGGGCGCCTGTAATCCCAGCTACTTGGGAGGCTGAGTAACGAGAATTGCTTGAACTTGGGAGGCGGACGTTGTAGTGAGCCGAGATTGTGCAACTGCACTCCTACCTGGGTGACAAGAGCAAGACTCCATCTCAAAACAAAAAACAAAAAACAAAAAACAAAAAAATTAAATAAATAAAACAAAAAATAAAATAACTACAGCTGGGCGTGGTGGCTCACACCTGTAATCCCAGCACTTTGGGAGGCCGAGGTGGGTGGATCACAAGGTTAGGGGTTCAAGACCAGCCTGACCAATATGGTGAAACCCCGTCTCTACTAAAAATACAAAAATTAGCTGGGCATGATAGTGCATGCCTGTAACCCCAGCTACTCAGGAGGCTGGGGCAGGAGAATTGCTTGAACCCAGGAGGCAGAGGTTGCAATGAACTGAGACTGTGCCACTGCACTCCTGCCTGAGTGACAGAGTGAGACTCCATCTCAAAATATAAAAATAAAAAACTATAGCCAGGCACAGTGGCTTACGCCTATAATCCCAGACTTCGGGAGGCCGAGGCAGGCAGATCACAAGGTCCAGAGTTCAAGACCAGCCTGACCAACATGGGGAAACCATGTGCTGGGATTACAGGCGTGAACCACCACGCCTTGCCAAGACATTCTTTAAAAATGCCAAGCAAGGGCCGGGCGCGGTGGCTCAAGCCTGTAATCCCAGCACTTTGGGAGGCCGAGACGGGAGGATCACGAGGTCAGGAGATCGACACCATCCTGGCAAACACGGTGAAACCCCGTCTCTACTAAAAAAAAAAATACAAAAACTAGCCGGGCGAGGTGGCGGGCGCCTGTAGTCCCAGCTCCTCGGGAGGCTGAGGCAGGAGAATGGCGTAAACCCAGGAGGCGGAGCTTGCAGTGAGCTGAGATCCGGCCACTGCACCCCACTCCGGGAGACAGAGCCAGACACCGCCTCAAAAAAAAAAAAAAAAAAAAAAAAAAGCCAAGCAAATATAGTAAAAAGTAAAAATTCTCTTTCACCTCATCACTGAAAGTTTGTGTATATTTTCACGCTTTTTGGTATACCTTTATATACATCTATAATGCTTAAATGCAGTGTTTTTCTAAATGGAAGGATACTGTACATAATACTTTGCAGTTTTTATAATTTCTAGTCGATGGGAAGGCCACAAAACTATTCTAGAAGATCTTTGCTTTAAACAGTAGTAAAGACATTTATCTCTTCTGTTGTTTTAAGTGCCTTGGAACAGATTTTTTGAACAACAGCAACATTCAATATTGATTTGCTCAGTGTTAGTAGTGAGATGCCTTTAGTAGTGAGATCGCACCTTTCAGAGAACTTTCTACATGCTCTGTAAAATAAAGCAGATACGTGATTGACTGCTTCATGATTTTGCTAGGCACCATTTAAATCCTTTTCCCTTTCTCAGAAAGTGCAGAGTCATCCATTTTGGAGCAGTTAGTTCTTGCAGATCTACCAATTACCTGTGGTTATAGGAGATGATGTTTCTCTCTCTGACAGTGGAAAAAGGAATTAACCTGCAAAGTTCAGTTCTGTAACTAGACAGAGCTGTGCTGGAAATGAAAATAAGTTCTTTCTTTTTTTTTTTTTTTTTTTTTTGAGACGGAGTCTTGCTCTGTCGCCCGGACTGGAGTGCAGTGGCCAGATCTCAGCTCACTGCAAGCTCCGCCTCCCGGGTTTACGCCATTCTCCTGCCTCAGCCTCCGGAGTAGCTGGGACTACAGGCGCCCGCCACTTCGGCCGGCTAGTTTTTTGTATTTTTAGTAGAGACGGGGTTTCACCGTGTTAG
Organism: Piliocolobus tephrosceles; assembly: GCF_002776525.5. Taxonomy (NCBI): domain Eukaryota; kingdom Metazoa; phylum Chordata; class Mammalia; order Primates; family Cercopithecidae; genus Piliocolobus; species Piliocolobus tephrosceles. Next base: position 6,279,275 of record NC_045453.1, read on the forward strand.
CCAGGATGGTGTCGATCTCCTGACCTCGTGATCCGCCCGTCTCGGCCTCCCAAAGTGCTGGGATTACAGGCTTGAGCCACCGCGCCCGGCTAATAAGTTATTTCTGTTATTTATGATGTACAGGAAGAAAAGCTTCAGGCAGATCAAGCTCTCCAGGCCTAAATCCATAGAAGCCTTGCCAATTTTCAGCTCATTATTGCCATCAAGGTATTTTGGTGATTATTTCCACTATTGTAAACTAATTCATAGGACAGATTTTTACATTTTGCGTTTTTTTCTTTCTTTTTTTTTTTTTTTTGAGACAGTCTTGCTGTGTTGCCAAGGCTGGAGTGCAGTGGCATGATCTTGGCTCACTACAACCTCCGCCTCCTGGTTTCAAGCAATTCTTCTGCCTCAGCCTCCTGAGTAGCTGGGACTACAGGTGTGTGCCACCATACCCGGCTAATTTTTTGTATTTCTAGTAGAGATGGGGTTTCACTGTGTGGGCCAGGTTGGTCTCAAACTCCTGACCTTACGATCAACCTGCCTCGGCCTCCTAAAGTGCTAGGATTACAGGAGTGAGCCACCATGCCCGGCTTACATTTTGCTTTTATTTTTTTTGAGACAGAGTCTCGCTCTGTCACCCAGACTGGAGTGCAGTGGTGCAATCTCAGCTCACTGCAACCTTTGCCTCCCAGGTTCAAGCAGTTCTCCTGCCTCAGCCTCCCAAGCAGTTAGGACTACAGGCGCATGCCACCATGCCTGGCTAATTTTTTTTGTCTTTTTAGTAGAGACTGGGTTTCACTGTGTTAGCCAGGATGGTCTCAATCTCCTGACCTTGTGATCCGCCTGCCTTGTCCGCCCAAAGTGCTGGGTTTACAGGCGTGAGCCACCGCACCCCGCCTGCATTTTGATTTTAATGTCTTACTGTTAATGATCATGCACCAAATTCCCATGCTGTTAGTATTTTTCTCAGAATGACAAAGGAATTGAAATGCCATTGTGGAACAAAATTAAACATTGTCAAAGGGCTTCTCTAAGCCAGTCTATGGACTAGGTAGATAAGTTGGGAGATAATGAAGTAGGCTCTTGTTGGAGACAGAGCAGACCAAACCAAACAGAAAATGAATTTGTCAGGCCAGGCACGTCACTGCATTTTGGTAGGCCGAGGCGGGCGGATCTCCTGAGGTCAGGAGTTTGAGACCAGGCTGACGAACATGGAGAAACTCTCTCGCTACTAAAAATATATTAAAAAAACCTCGTGATCTCTTAACGTTGAGATCTGCCCACCTCAGCCTCCCAAAGTGCTGGGATAACAGGCGTGAGTCACTGCGCCTGGCCTGTGTCTCAGTTTTCAAGTAATGAAGGTGAATTCAACTGATAAATGTAGCTTTATATTAAATAATGATTAAGGAAAGAAAAAATAACATTTGGCCCTCTGTTTCTGTGGCTTTTGCATCCATGAATTCAGCCAACCATGGATTGAAACTATTCAGGAAAAAATATATATAGATTGTGGCTGGGCACCATGGTTCATGCTTGTAATCCCAGAACTTTGGGAGGCCAAGGTGGGCAGATCACCTGAGGTCGGAAGTTCAAGACCAGCCCGGCCTACACGGTGAAACCCCATTTCTACTAAAAATGCAAAAATTAACCCGGTGTGATGGCATGTGCCTGTAATTCCAGCTATTCAGGAGGCTAAGGCGGGAGAGTCGCTTGAGCCTGGGAGGTGGAGGTTGCGATGAGTCGAGATTGCTCAACTGCACTCCAATCTGGGCAACAGAGCGAAACTCTGTCTCAGAAAATAAATGATTTAAATAAACAATATTAGAGGTATGGGCAAGTTATATGCAAATATTATACCATTTTATGTAAGAGACTTGAGCATTGGCAGATTTTGGTATCCACACGGATTTCTTACACCAACCCACCATGGATACTCAGGGACAGCTATGTGTGCAGTATACACCTTGGTGTGTATGCTAATCATCTGGTAAGCTTGTGAAATGTAGGTTCACCCCCTGGATATTTAAATCCTGGAAGGTCTGGGGTAGGGTCCAGGAATCTTCATTTTCAGTAGCAGGGTTCCTAAATAATTCTCTTAGAGGTAACCTGAAGACTCCTTTGAGGAGCATTGGTGTCTCAGAGGATGTCTAAACCTGACAAAGATCATCTAAATCTAGTTGGCTGAGCCAGGCGCGGTGGCACACACCTGTAATCCCAGCACTTTGGGAGGCTGTGGCGAGCGGATCACCTGAGGTCGGGAGTTCGAGACCAGCCTGACCAACATGGAAGAAACCCCATCTCTGCTAAAAATAAAAAAGCCGGGCATGGTGGCTCATCCCTGTAATCCTAGCTACTTGGGAGGCTGAGGCAGGAGAGTCGCTTGAACCTGGGAGGCAGAGGTTGTGGTGAGCCGAGATCACGCCATTGCTCTTCAGCCTGGGCAACAAGAGCAAAACTCCGTCTCAAAAATAAATAAAAATTCTAATTAGCTGAAGAGTTATGGTGAGGAAAAACTATTTTGATATAGCACAGTTTGTGATAAAAGTGATAAACGGAGATAACTGAGAAAGTGTTAAGGAAAGAGATTAACACTCACTGAGGTAGACAGGAGAGGCAGATGTCTGATTTAATGTTAAACTTGAGGAATATATCTTTCATTTGATTGCCTTTTGTTTTAGATACCTCATAATGCTATATTGTCTTGGTAGCCAAGCTCTCATATCTGTATATTTACTACAGTCCTGGGGCATCTCTAATTTCCAACATATCATACTACTTTTTTGATAAACCATTGAACTGTCCTAAATTGGCCGGGTGTGGTGGTTCATACCTGTAATCCCAGCACTTTGGGAGGCCAAGGCAGGTGGATCACTGGAGGTCAGGAGTTCGAAACCAGCCTGGCCAACATAGTGAAACCTGGTCTCTACTAAAAATACAGAAATTAGCTGGGCGTGGTGGCACGCACCTGTATTCCAAGCTACTTGGGAGGCTGAGCCAGAAGAAGTGCTTGGACCTGGGAGGCAGAGTTTGCAGAGGGCTGAGATCATGCCACTGCACTCCAGCCTTGGCGACAGAGCAAGACTCCATCTCAAAAACAAAAAAAGAGAAATATCCTAAGTAACTTTTCAACATTCAAACTAACTTCTGGACTGTGGCATAAAATCATTTATTACCTCATGAGTGTTTTTGTTTATTCAGGAAATAATCACTGTTTTTACTTTACACACACACACAATTTTCACCTGTCATCACACACACAGACACACTTTCACCTGCCATCACACACACACACACAATTTTCACCTGCCATCCCAGGTAGTTTACCAATATTGATGAGTCTTTCTTAATGGGGAGACACTTCTCTGAGGATTTAAGTATAGGTTAAGTCGATTTAAGGCTCTAGGGGGACAAGAAAACATTTCTCAATTATAAAGTATACAACTAGGAAGAAATTCTTATTTTTCATATTCTGTTTATTTAGCATTATCCATTCATTTAGCATATTTACTGGTATTGACACTACCATGCTTATGAAGCTGTGACGGCTAGGGAGTAATGAGCTTGTTTTGCTAGTGTTATCTTCTATAGATGTTCTAAATTAAGTAGTTGGGGAAGTGGTTAATAACAACCAAATTTGTAATCTAGGATTGTTACACTCTAATCAATTCTTTTTAAATTTTTTCCTGACATTTATCTTGATTCAATAATAACTCTCTGGCATTATTATTGTAACTTAAAATTGTTGTATTTGTGTTTTGGGAATAAAAGGCATATTTTAGCATCCTATAGTTTAAAATGGTGTTGGTTTTAATCTGGGTGATAAGGTGGAAATGCTGACCTGGGCTTGCCTGATCTACAGCTAACATTGTTCTAATAATCTGGGTGATAAGATGGAAATGCTGACCTGGGCTTG
>NC_045453.1:6283182-6411538 GCF_002776525.5 Piliocolobus tephrosceles
TGTTCTAATAATCTGGGTGATAAGATGGAAATGCTGACCTGGGCTTGTCTGATCTACAGCTAACATTGTTCTAATAATCTGGGTGATAAGATGGAAATGCTGACCTGGGCTTGTCTGATCTACAGCTAACATTGTTCTAATAAACTGCATGGAGTCCAGGTGTTTTACTTTAACTGCAGCTGTACCATCTGTGGGAGCAGGTGGACAGATACTGTGTCATCAGGAAAACACAGCTGGTGAGACTAAGGAGAAGAGCTAATTGATTGCTTTTCCAGCTCTCTCCAGTCATATATACCTAAGGATAGCATTTACCTTGGCACAGGTGTTGCCTTTGGTCTGGATAATAACAGCAAAATTGAACAAAAACAAGATGTAAATTTGGGCTGCGTGTGTGTGTGTGTGTGTGTGTTTGTGTGTGTGTTTCTTGGTTGGCATTGGGAAAGATAATTTAAGGGTTTTTGTTTTTTTATTTTTAGTTTAGTTTTTATTTTTGTTTTTAGTTACTTGAAGATATTTCCAGCTCATTAACTTCTCTGAGAGAGTTCCTTATAAGGTTACTTATAAATAGTCACACACACACATATATATATATATAGTTTATGTTATGGCAGGGAAGATCTGGGAAGTAAGCAAAAAGAGCCTTTAGTTAGGCAACAGAACAAAATAGAGGTCACAGGTTCCATGCACTGAAGAATGGAATGGAAATAGAGACTCCAGAGTCATAGACTCTTGGAAGGAAGACTAGAGTGCATTCATGACCCTCATCCTTAATTACTTCACAGGTGAGAAAACCAAGAGCTGCAGAAAATAAGTTATTCCTCAGTACCAGGGCCTGGTTCCTTGGAGAATTGGGTTAAAATTCAAAATAACCTTCTCAAAAATTCTTTCAGAAATGAATAGTGAAAGCCTGTGGACCAAATTCAGTGATAGTTAACAGAGAAACAGCAGCATAGATTAGTAGGCCAATTTAATGTAGGGAGCAACCACTAGTGTACATGATCTCAGCTCATCTGGTACTACCAAGTAAAAATGAACCTAGGCCAGCCACAGTGGCGCATGCCTGTACTCTCAGTACATTGGGAGGCCAAGGCAGGAGGATTGTTTGAGGCCAGGAATTCGAGACCATCCTGGTCAACATAGCAAGACCCTGTTTGTTAAAAAAAAATTAAAAAAATAAAAATTTAGCCGGGCTTGGTGATATGTGCCTGTAGACCCAACCTACTTGGGAGGCTGAGGCGGGGGAGGATCGTTTGAACCCAGGAGTTCAAGGCTGTAGTGAGCCATGATTGCACCACTGCACTGCAGCCTAGGCAACTGAGTGAGACCCTGTCTCACAAAACTAATAAATAAGTAAATAAATAAAGCAGAACCTGTATTACAGTGTTATTTTAGAAACAATTATACCATTAGGATGCGTGAAGAGAGCTAGTAGTTTTGCCTGTCATACTTAAGGTTAACCTTTTCAGCTTAAGAGATATATGAGAGCAGCTTTTGAGAGGATTTAAAAGATCCCTAAAAAAAACAATATCCAGTGGAAAGGTTCAAAAACTTGTATCTGATGAAGAGAAAACATAGAGGTTTGATAAGCCTTTAAGGATTGTTTTGTAGAAGTTGGCTAGTCGTATACTTCTCCCTTTAGAACTGGACAGGAAGGGGCAAATGGGGAATATAGGTATGCATTGTAGATTCTGGGTATGAGCAGCAGCAGTGCCACCTGGGAGCTTGTTAAAAATGCAGAATCTGGGCTCTGGCCCAGACCTACTGAATTTGCATTTTAGTAAGATTTCCCAGGTGATTCAAATGAACATTAAAATTTGAGTCATATTGGGGTAAATCATAGGCCTTATTTTTTATTTTTTTATTTTTTATATTTTGAGATAGTCTTGCTCTGTTGCCCAAGCTAGAGTGCAGTGGTATGATCTCGGCTCACTGCAGCCTCTGCTTCCCGGGTTCAAGCAGTTCTCCTGCCTCGGCCTCCCATATATGTTTACAGCCTTACTCAATTAGATTTTAATTACAAAGCCTATCTTAATTAAATAATAATTAAGATCATTCTTATTTTTCTTTCTTTTTTTTTTTTTTTTGAGACGGAGTCTTGCTCTGTCGCCCAGGCTGGAGTGCAGTGGCCGGATCTCAGCTCACTGCAAGCTCCGCCTCCCGGGTTTACGCCGTTCTCCTGCCTCAGCCTCCCGAGTAGCTGGGACCACAGGCGCCCGCCACCTCACCCAGCTAGTTTTTTTTTTTTTTTTTTTTTTTTAGTAGAGATGGGGTTTCACCAGGTTAGCCAGGATGGTCTTGATCTCCTGACCTTGTGATCCGCCCGTCCCAGCCTCCCAAAGTGCTGGGATTACAGGCTTGAGCCACCGCGCCCGGCCCGATCATTCTTATTTTTCAAAAGCATTTTTAAAAATGGGGTTCTTATCTAGATGAGAGAGGTTTTACTCCATAGGGATCACAGTCAGTGAAGACGTAGCCAATAAGCAAACAAATGTGTACTAAAAACCCCAGGTGGGGATAAATACTTTTAAGAAAAATAAGCTAAGATTGGAGAGTCTTTTCAGTTTAAGAGCTAATTTATTCCCTATGTGTTGTGTTTTTTGTTTTGTTTTCTTTTTTTCCCAGAGACGGAATTTCACTCTTGTCGCCCAGGCTGGAGTGCAGTGGCACGATCTCGGCTCACTGCAACCTCTGCCTCCCAGGTTCAAGCAATTCTTCTGCCTCAACCTCCAGAGTAGCTGCTATTACAGGCATGCGCTACCATGCCTGGCTAATTTTGTATTTTTAGTAGAGACAGGGTTTCTCCATGTTGGTCAGACTTGTCTTGAACTCCTGACCTGAGGTGATCTGCCCGCCTTAGCCTCCCAAAGTGCTGGGATTACAGGCATGAGCCACCATGCCCGGCCAGTGTGTTTTTTTTGTTTGTTTTTGTTTTGATTTTTTTAGTTTTTTAGTTTTTTTTTTTTTGAGACGGAGTCTTGCTCTGTCGCCCGGGCTGGGGTGCAGTGGCCGGATCTCAGCTCACTGCAAGCTCCGCCTCCCGGGTTTACGCCATTCTCCTGCCTCAGCCTCCGGAGTAGCTGGGACTACAGGCTCCCGCCACCTCACCCGGCTAGTTTTTTTTTTTTGTATTTTTAGTAGAGACGGGGTTTCACCGTGTTAGCCAGGATGATCTCGATCTCCTGACCTCGTGATCCGCCCGTCTTGGCCTCCCAAAGTGCTGGGATTACAGGCTTGAGCCACCGCGCCCGGCAGATTTTTTTAAGTTTTTAATAGTTGTCACTTGTAGGTAGGTTTTAGAGCAGACTTCAGTTTTTTTTTTTTTTTTTCTTCCTCTTTTTTTGTTTTCTCATGTTTTTAGACTTCAGTTTTCAGGACAAAAATATGTACAGGTTTTAAAATTATTATTTATGTACAGGTTTTAAAATTATTATTATTAAAAGAATTACCTGTAACTCAGTGCCTGGCACATAGTTGACATTTAACTAGGAGTGTTTCGTAATAAATCTTAAGTAAGAGCTTAAGAAAATCAACACTGATTGTTACCTGTCACAAGTCATGTGGGCTGAGATTTCTGGCTAGGCAGGAAAGAAAGAACTAAACTTCAATCTTTTGTTCTCTTTTTCATATTATTATGGTTTTTCGATTTTGTGGATTCCACAATCAGAGTTTGAACAGAGAAGTGGTTCCCATACTTTTTTTTTTTTTTTTTTTGAGGCGGAGTCTCGCTCTGTCGCCCAGGCTGGAGTGCAGTGGCTGGATCTCAGCTCACTGCAAGCTCCGCCTCCCGGATTTACGCCATTCTCCTGCCTCAGCCTCCCGAGTAGCTGGGACTACAGTCGCCCGCCACCTCGCCCGGCTAGTTTTTGTATTTTTAGTAGAGACGAGGTTTCACTGTGTTAGCCAGGATGGTCTCGATCTCCTGACCTTGTGATCTGCCCGTCTCGGCCTCCCAAAGTGCTGGGATTACAGGCTTGAGCCACCGCGCCCGGCCAATGGTTCTCATACTTTGTTGCATACCAGATGGGTATGGTTTTGGAATAATGAAGGGGCTTTCAGACTGTGGGTTCTTGAGTGATTTATAACATGTCTCCTTCTTTGTAGTTGTTTTTCTTGGAACTTGCCTAGATGGGCATGCCATGAACTTGCTAACGTTGTTCTGATTTTCAAATAAAATAATTTTGTTGCAATTTATTTTTAGTATTTAAAAAAAAAATCCAGATGTTCACTTACATACATAAGAAGATAAACCAGGATCAATCTTAATAGGAGAGAGGTATACATGTAGAGAGGAGTTAACTTTGTGCTTGCTATGAAATGAGCTGGTTGAGTTGCACTCAGGTAATAGTATGGTAAGGTATTTTTTTTGGTTAATATGAAAAGAAAGTGTGTGTATGTATGACTGCTGTATATGTCAGAAAATGTGACAAATGGTTTCTTTTTTTTTTTTTTTTGAGATGGAGCCTCACTGTCGCCAGGCTGGAGTACAGTAGCACGATGTTGGCTCACTGCAACCCTTGCTTCCTGGGTTCAAGCAATTCTCCTGCCTCAGCAGGAGAGTAGCTGGGTTTACAGGTGTGTGGCACCATGCCTGGCTAATTTTTGTATTTTTTAGCAGAGAAGGGATTTCACCATGTTGTCCAGGCTGGTCTTAAACTCCTGACCTCAAGTGATCCACCTGCCTTGGCCTCTCAAGAGTGCTGGGATTACAGGCATGAGCCATCTCATCTGGCCACTTTTTTTGTAAATGGCTTTGTTGAAATATAATTCATATACCCTACTCCCCCGCCCCCCGCCTTTTTTTAAAGAGATAGAGTTTCGCTCTTGTTGCCCAGGCTGGAGTACAATCGCTCAATCTCGGCTCACCACAACCTCCACCTCCTGGGTTCAAGTGATTCTCCTGCCTCAGCCTCCTGAGTAGCTGGGATTAGTAGGCATGTGCCACCACACCCAGCTAATTTTGTATTTTTTGTAGAGATGGGGTTTCTCCATGTTGGTCAGGCTGGTCTCGAACTCCTGACCTGAGGTGATTCACCTGCCTCGGCCTCCCAAAGTGCTGGGGTTACAGGTGTGATCCACTGCGCCCGGCCTTACCCTGCTTCTTTAAAGTATACAATTTAATAGTTTTTAGTATGTTGACAAGGTTTTATAACCATCACTGCACATGGTGCAGTGAATATTTATATCACTCTGAAAAGAAACCCCATACCCATTAACAATTGCTGTCTATTTTTCCTTTTCCTAGTCCCTAATCTACTGGAGTCTTACTTTGTCACCCAGACTGGAGCACAGTGGTATGCTCACAGCTCATTGCAGCTTCGACCACCAGGGCTCAAGCAGTTCTCCCATCACAGCCTCCCAAGTAGCTGGAACCACTGGCACATGCGACCGTGCCTGTGGCCAGTTTTTAAATTATTTGTAGAGACGAAGTCTCACTTTGTTGCCCAGGCTGGACTCAAACTCCTGAGCTCAAGTGATCCTCCTGCCTTGGTCTCCCAAAGTGTTGGGATTACAGGTGTGAGCCACTGTGCCTAGCCACATAGTCTACTATTCTGTCTATGGATTTGCCTTTGTGTTTTTTATTGGTGATTGACCTCCAAGTATAATGCTGAAGTGCTGTCTCCTGTTTCCAAGAGCTAGAAAACTGTGCTGTACTTTAGAGGAAAATATATTAAATAAGCTTTGTTCAGGCTATTTGACACGTTAATGGATCCTCCCACCTTGGCCTCCCAAAGTGCTGGGATTACAGGTGTGAGCACCTGGCCTTACATATATTTTAAATAAGGTGTTACAGTATGTAATTCATCTGTGTAACCCAAAAGCACTGTATCCCTAAGGCTATTGAAATTTAAAATAAGTAAATAAATAAGGTGTCTTTCTTCAGAAACACATAGAAAAGAAGGTATGTACAGATGATGTACTGACAAAAAATGTGACTAGAGGCTCATAGAAACCTAACCGTGTGTTTTTCCTCTAGGAGCAAAGGTTCAGGATTTGCCAGTTCAACATTTGTGGCAATAAAAAGAATCTACTATAACACATTTTGTTTAATCATTCATGAGTTGCTGGATTTGTGACCTGTTTTCACTTTTTGGCTATTATAAATAAAACTGCTATAAATATTTGTTTACTGGTTTTTATGTGGACACGTGTTTTCATTTCTCTTGGGTATATACCTGGGAGTGGACTTGGCTAGACCAAAGGGTAATTCTATGTTTAACCTTTTGAGTAATGGCTAGGCTGTTTTTCAAAGTGACCACACCATTTTACATTCTCACCAGCATTGTATAAGGGTTCCGGTTTTTCCACATCCTCTGCCAATCCTTTTTATTTTTATTTTTTTTGAGACAAGGTCTCGCTTTGTAACCCACACTGGAGTGCAGGGGCGGGATTTCAGTTCACTGCAGCTTTCACCTCTTGGGCTCGAGTGATGTTACCACCTCTGCTTCCTGCGTAACTGGGACTATAGGCGCATACCACCACACCCAGCTAATGCTTTTGATTTTTAGTAGAGGCTGCTCTCGAGCCTCCCAAAATGCTGAGATTATAGCCGTGCTGGCTGTTTTTCATTATTGCCATCTAGTAAGTGTGAAGTGGTATCTTGTGGTGGTTTTGGTTTGTATTTCCCTAATGGCTAATGATATTGAACATTTTTCGTGTGCTTATTGGCCATTTGTATATCTTTGGAGAAATGTCTATTCAAATTACTTGCCCTGGAGATAGCTTTTATTTTATTTAATTAATTAATTTATTTTTTGAGGTGGAGTTTTGCTCTTGTTGCCCAGGCTGGAGTGCAATGGCTCGATCTCGCCTCACTGCAACCTCTGCCTCCTGGATTCAAGCGATTCTCCAGCCTCAGCCTCCTGAATAGCTGGGATTACAGGCATGCTCCACCATGTCTGGCTAATTTTGTATTTTTAGTAGAGACGGGGTTTCTCCATGTTGGTTAGGTTGGTCTTGAACTCCCGACCTCAGGTGATTCCCCCCCCCCCCGCCGCCTCCCAAATTGCTGGGATTACAGGCTTGAGCTAGCACGCCTGGCCAGAGATAGCTTTTAAAGACACCAAAACATCTGTTTGATGAATACATTTATTTTACAGCAAAACTGAAAGTTTGTTGAACACCCAAATTCAGTATAAGTTAGCTTTTTATAGGATACTGACAGGTTATTGTGGGTATTCCAACCTTGTTCAGCAAGGCCAAATTTTCAAAAAAAAACTTTAGATTTATTACAATAAGGGAAGTATATATCTTAAGCTATATTTCCATGTGCTCTATGAAGGGAGGAGGCTAGCAGTTGGTGTGATGGGAAGCCTCAGAAAGTTCTCTTCTGTCTCTTCCTCACCTGGCTTGCATTGCAATATTGAGGGTAAGAGTCACAGACATACTCGGGTGCATTTGAATGATGGTCTAAGCAGATCTCTACACCTGTCATTATCTGGGTTTGTGATCATTCCAGTGTTTCCTAAGTTTATAGGCTGTATTGGCAGTAAGTGACTTTTGTTCCAATCCTCAGCTGCATTACAAATACAAGACAAGACTACGTTGAAATAGCCATCTGTAAGCATGTTTAAAGTTTTGTAAACCCAGAAGCCTTTTTAAAAAGTATTGTTCTTCTTAATCTCTTTATTACAGTTTTTTTAAAAATCACATATCACGGCCGGGCGCGGTGGCTCAAGCCTGTAATCCCAGCACTTTGGGAGGCCGAGACGGGCGGATCACGAGGTCAGGAGATCGAGACCATCCTGGCTAACACGGTGAAACCCCGTCTCTACTAAAAATACAAAAAAAACTAGCCGGGAGTCGTGGTGGGCGCCTGTAGTCCCAGCTACTCGGGAGGCTGAGGCAGGAGAATGGCGTAAACCCGGGAGGCGGAGCTTGCAGTGAGCTGAGATCCGGCCACTGCACTCTAGCCCGGGCGACAGAGCAAGACTCCGTCTCAAAAAAAAAAAAAAAAAAAAAAATCACATATCACTTATTTTTGTGTGTGTGTTGTTTGTTTGTTTGTTTTTTGAGATGGAGTCTCATTCTGTCACCCAGGCTGGAGTGCAGTGGTGTGGTTCCGGCTCACTCCAACCTCCGTCTCCCAGGTTCAAGTGATTCTCCTGCCTCAGCCTCCTGAGTAGCTGAGATTACAGGGCTGTGCCACCAGGCCCGACTGATTTTTTTTTTTTGAGATGGAGTCTTGTTCTGTTGCCCAAGTTGGAGTGCAGTGGCGTGATCTTGGCTCACTGCAACCACTGCTTTCTGGGTTCAAGCGACTCTCCTGCCTCAGCCTCCCAAGTAGCTGGTGTCACAGATGCGTGCCACCACGTCCAACTGATTTTTGTATTTTTAGTAGAGACGGGGTTTCACCACGTTGGCCAGGCTGGTCTCAAACTCCTGACCTCAGATGACTTGCCTGTCTCAGGCTCCCAAAATGCTGGGATTGCAGGAGTGAGCCACCTCTCCTGGCCCTAAGTGTTTTTTTGTTTTGTTTTTGTATTTTAGTAGAGACAGGGTTTTGCCTTGTTAACCAGTTTGGTCTCAAATGCCTGACCTCAGGTGATTTGCCTGTCTCGGCTTCCCAAAATGCTGGGATTAGAGGTATCAGCCTCCTCTCCCATCCTGATTTGTATATATTTTATGTTGTTTTATTTTCTCTTTTTTCTTTGCTGTATTATTATTATTATTTTGAGATGGGGTCTTGCTATGTTGTCAAGGCTGGTCTCCAACTTCTGGGCTCAAGCAGTCTTCCCACTTCAGTCAGCTGAACAGTTGGGATTGCAGGCTTATGCCACTATACCTGGCTGAAGTGTTGGTTTTTCTTTTCTTTTTGTAGAGACAGGGCCTCACTCTGTTGTCCAGGCTGGTCTCAAACTCCTGGGTTCAAGCAGTCCTCCCACCTCAGCCTCCCCAGTAACTGGGATTACAGGCTCTCGTCTCTATACCTTGCTCAAGCGTTTGTTTTTTGATTCTTCAGAGTTTATTTCTCTCAGATCTGGAGACTGTGATATGTATAAAACAAGTTTCCCATGTCTTTCTTTTTTTTTTTTTTTTTTTTTTTTGAGACGGACTCTTGCTTTGTCGCCCAGGCTAGAGTGCAGTGGCACCATCTCGGCTCACTACAAGCTCCGCCTCCCGGGTTCACGCCATTCTCCTGCCTCAGCCTCCGAGTAGCTGGGACTACAGGCACGCACCACCATGCCCAGCTAATTTTTTGTATTTTTAGTAGAGGCAGGGTTTCACCGTGTTAGCCAGGATGGCCTGGATCTCCTGACCTCGTGATCCGCCCGCCTCGGCCTCCCAAAGTGCTGGGATTACAGGCGTGAGCCACCACGCCCGGCGTCTTTCTTTTTTTTTGAGACGGAGTCTTGCTCTGTCGCCCAGGCTGGAGTGCAGTGGCCGGATCTCAGCTCACTGCAAGCTCCGCCTCCCGGGTTCACGCCATTCTCCTGCCTCAGCCTCCCGAGTAGCTGGGACTACAGGCGCCCGCCACCTCGCCCGGCTAGTTTTTTGTATTTTGTAGTAGAGACGGGGTTTCACCGTATTAGCCAGGATGGTCTTGATCTCCTGACCTCGTGATCCGCCCGTCTTGGCCTCCCAAAGTGCTGGGATTACAGGCTTGAGCCACTACGCCCGGCCTAAGTTTCCCGTGTCTTAAGAAACTTGATAGCTAGTAAGAGAGGTAAGGCCTGTGAACTCAGGTAACTAATCTAGACAGAAAGACAGATGAAGATGAGGACATATGAGTAAATTAAGAAAGTGATCAGTAAAGGTTGCATGTGGAAAATGTTGTCTGAATCATTCCTTGAAGAATTGCCTTCAGCGTCATATAGAGAAGAGCAGATCATGACCGAAATCCAGACCTTTTGACTGGCTTGATTATGTGGTGGGCTATTTTTCTCTCTTTTTTGAATCAGAGGATCCCAGATGTGGGCTTTTATTATCAGCCTTTGACTCAAGTCTCATTTATATTCCTGTTCCCAGCCCTTGCATGTGGAATCAGGGATATGACTGAAGTGCCATTTTAAGCTGCTCTGTACCTTTTTGCTAGTTATGTATATATATAAAAAACTATGTTAACCTGCCTTAAAATGTCCACTCGTGTGTGTGTGTGTGTATATAGTGTAGAGATGGGATCTCACCATGTTGTCCAGGCTGGTCTTAACTCCTGGGCTCAAGCAATCTGCCCACTTTGGTCTCCCAAAGTGTTGGGATTACAGGTGTAAGCCACTGCACCAGGCCTAAAATGTCAACTCTTGGTTGAGAATGAAGGCTAGTTTGCCCAAGAACCAACTTAATCCATCTGTTCCAGCCAGTACCAAGTTCTGGGCTCATGGTGCCACCAATTGGCTGGTGTGAGGAAGTGTTTAACCTTTTTCTTTTCCTTTTGGGAGTTTGCACTACCCATGGACTAGTTATTTTTACCTTATGACATTTTCTCGCACATTCATGTTCTCCTTTGGTAACCTTCTATCAAGCCTCTTTCAACTCTGGTTTAATTAGTGCAGGAGCTCTTTCCATCTCTTTTCTTTACTTTGTTCTCTTTGTAGTTACAAAAAAGACAAGCCAGGCAGGGTGGTTCACGCCTACAATCCCTGCACTTTTTGGGGCTGAGGCAGGTGAATCTCTTGAGCCCAGGAGTTTGAGACCAGCCTGGGCAACACAGCGAAACCTCGTTGTCTTTACAAAAAATATGAAATGTTAGCTGGGCATGGTGACATGCCACACCTCGGGAGTCTGAGATGGGAGGATTGCTTGAGACCCTGTCTTTAAAAAAAAAAAAAAAAAACTAGGCTAAGATTACTTCTAGTGTCTTGTATCAAGAAAGAAGAAAGCAGTTATATATATATTTTTTAATGAGATGGAGTTTTGCTCTTGTTGTACAGGCTGGAGTGCAATGGTGCAATCTAGGCTCACTACAACCTTCCTCTCCTGGGTTCAGGGAATTCTTCTGCCTCAGCCTCCCAAGTAGCTGGGATTATAGGTGTGCGCCATCACGCCTGGATAATTTTTTGTATTTTTAGTGGAGACGGTGTTTCACCATGTTGGCCAGGCTGGTCTCAAAAGTCGCGACCTCAGGTGATCCACCCGCCTCGGCCTTCCAAAGTGCTGGGATTACAGGCTTGAACCATCTCGTCTGGCCTATTTTATCTTTTTTTTTTATTTTTTATTTATTTATTTATTTATTTATTTTTGAGACGGAGTCTCGCTCTGTCGCCCAGGCTGGAGTGCAGTGGCCGGATCTCAGCTCACTGCAAGCTCCACCCCCCGGGTTTACGCCATTCTCCTGCCTCAGCCTCCCAAGTAGCTGGGACTACAGGCGCCTGCCACCTCGCCCGGCTAGTTTTTTGTATTTTTTAGTAGAGACGGGGTTTCACTGTATTAGCCAGGATGGTCTCGATCTCCTGACCTCGTGATCCGCCCGTCTCGGCCTCCCAAAGTGCTGGGATTACAGGCTTGAGCCACCGTGCCCGGCCTTTATCTTATTTTTTATAGAGATCGGGTCTCCCTATGTTGTCCAGGCTAGTCTCGAACTTTTGGACTCAGGTGATCCTCCTGCCATGGCCTCTGAAAGTGCTGGGATTACAGGCACGAGCTATCACACCCAGCCTCTTTGTTTCTCTTGTATCTTGTTCAGTCTCTGAATCTCCTTAAGGCTAGCTTCACCTCTGGTGGCAAAATTACTAAAGCTACATGTCCTTATACCTCACTGTCATAACAAGAGCATGAGAGGCAGTGCTTGGCATTCCACGTAGGAGTCCAGCCAAATAGCCTGATTGAACCAGCTTTTAGATCTCATGCCCATTATTATTTTTTAACCAGAGTCTCACTGTTGCCCAGGCTGGAGTGCAGTGGCACAATCTCGGCTCACTGCAACCTCTGCCTCCTGGGTTCATACGATTCTCCTGCTTCAGCTCCCCAGGTAGCTGGGATTACAGCCATGCGCAACCACGCTGGCTAATTTTTGTATTTTATGTAAAGACGAGGTTTCACCATGTTGACCAGGCTGGTCTCGAACTCCTGACCTTAAGTGATCCGCCCGCCTCCACCTCCCAGAGTGCTGGGATTACAGGAGTGAGCCACTGCTTCCGGCCACATGCCCATTCTTGACCTACTTGTGGGAAGCACTGTAAAAGCGCATGAACAAAGTGCAGTGGGTGTTCCATGAAAATAAAGATGGCGCTGGGCACGGTGGCTCACACCTGTAATCCCAGCACTTTGGGAGGCCGAGGCTGGCGGATCATTTGAGGTCAGGAGTTGGAGATCAGCTTCACCTACATAGTGAAACCCCATCTCTACTAAAATACAAAAATTAGCTGGGTGTGGTGGCGGGTGCCTGTAATCCCAGCTCCTGTAATCCAGGTTGAGGCAGGAGAATTGCTCGAACCTAGGAGGCGGAGGTTACAGTGAGCCGAGATCGCGCAATTGCACTCCAGCCTGGGTGACAGAGCAAGACTCCGTCTCTAAATAAACAAACAAATAAATAAGGCTTCTGGTTGCAGTAGCAGGGAAAAATTGAGAGCAAGAGTTTAAGGACTAAATGCAGGGTGCAGTACAGTGTCAGTGTCAGCGTGCAGTGCTCAGGAAATATTTGTTGAAGGGGAAGAGTATGCTTTTTCAGCCCAAGGTGGAAGCATGAAGGAAACTGTAAGCAGATTGATCTAGACCACAGTTTCAGGTATAGAGGGGAGCGTTTACTAAAGCTCAGAGCGGGGAAAGCACAGGGTGCTTACAAAATGGCAAATGCTGTCATTTAGGCTGGAATCTGACTCACACACTGTTACTGTATATCCTTTTCATAATGTGTTTAGGATTTTGAAATGCATTTTGTTGGATTATTGCCCCACTGGATAAAACAGTTCAGATCTGTTGCAGTTTCACATTTGAAACTACTTTCATTCTGGAGTCCTTATTCTTGGACCTTCCTAATAATTTCTGTGGTCACACTGGGCTTGATCTCTTCCTGTGCTAAACGAAAGCACACAATCACAAAACTGTGTGGACATAAATGAGAGGCATATGGGAGTGGTGTAAAAGGAACTCAGAGTCTTAATATGCCTGGGTGGGCGAGCTAAACTAATAGCTCCCAGCAGTTTTTCTGAATCAGACATTGTGGAGCCAGGAGTCTAGCATTTGGAATTCCACTGCCTGTGCAAAGGGTCTGTCTTTTATCCTCCAAACCACCATTTGTTAACTGGCTAATGACTCAGTGGACCTGTTGACAACAAAGGAGGGAAAGCTGGCAAAGATCAAGTTAAAAGGAAAAAGAAAAGTTCAAAGGTAGGAAAGTAAGAACAAAAAGGGTTTAATCGTATCTTCACCTACTTTTTATTTTTTAACAATTTATTGTGGAGAATTTTGAACATACACAAAGTAGATGGAATAATGTAGTGACCTCCCATGAACCTGTCACCCCAGCCCCAATAAGCTGCAGTTACCAGACTTAATGAAGGGAAACCAGAACTGTGGGGTGAGGCTTAGGTTTGGTTTCCAGACCTCTCTAGGCCTTGTCACCTTTGGCCTTATCCCGTCAAATACCTCTTTTCCCCATTTTTAGCACCTAGTGTGCACAGAGCACTGCGTTTAGGCTTGTGATGAGTATGACAGTACTTAACCTCTAATAGATTAAGGAAATAACTGTTATTGTTCAAGTATGGTTTTGAGAGCAGAAAAGTGTAATTCTGTCAAAGGTGCACAGTGAAGAGGGGACCTAGGAAGGCATTACTGAGAAGTTAACGTTTGAGTTTACAGCAGAAACGTTGGGCAAGGGTTAGGGAATGATCTCTGAGATAGCAGCATACCCGATCTACTAGCTCTTTTTCACCAGGCTATTCAGAGTTTGACATTTATGTTACATTTATAACAAAGTATATTTTAAGTGTGGTTTTTCTTTTTGCTTTAAGCAACTGAGACATGTAAGTCAATTTCAGATATTTTCTGCTAAACCGTGTATCTCTTTGAATGTTCACTATCAAGGTGAATTATACAAGGTGTGTTAGATCCTTTTAACGTTTCAGAGCAACCTAAACCAAATTTGAACGTCTCGTTTAGCACTGTGAGAGGATGTATCTTGTCTGCATCTTGTGTTTCAGTTGTATTTATCAGTAAAATACGTCAGGGGAGTATTCTGACTTGCAGTTTAAAAAGCTAACAGCCCGGCCGGGCGCGGTGGCTCAAGCCTGTAATCCCAGCACTTTGGGAGGCCGAGACGGGTGGATCACGAGGTCAAGAGATCGAGACCATCCTGGCTAACATGGTGAAACCCCGTCTCTACTAAAAAAAATACAAAAAACTAGCCGGGCGTAGTGGCGGGCGCCTGTAGTCCCAGCTACTCGGGAGGCTGAGGCAGGAGAATGGCGTGAACCCGGGAGGCGGAGCTTGCAGTGAGCTGAGATCCGGCCACTGCACTCCAGCCCGGGCGACAGAGGGAGACTCCGTCTCAAAAAAAAAAAAAAAAAGCTAACAGCCCTAGGGGAACGCTCCACAAAATAGTATATTTTGTATATGGCATAGTGTTATAGATTAATTAGCTATTGTGCTGCCTGGCACCATCTTCTGCCTTGTGCTGTCTTCTGCTGTTTCTCAAGGAGTGATTCCTCTTTGTGTTTTAGAACGATGTTTCTCACTGCCTACAGATGATGTCCGTTTGGCTTATTTCATTGTCATTTCATACACAGCTGTTTCAAACTGTGTGGAATCCTCAGAGAACTACACTCCCCTTCCTGAACAAACAGTGCTTCTTCCTGCATTTTATTCTTAAACTTTTATCACTTTCCCCCTTTACATATACTTTTGTTTTATTCTTTCACTAAAAAAAAAAAAAAAAAATGAGGTATAATTGACTTACAATAAACTACATATACGTGAAGTGTACAGTTTGCTCAGTTTTGGCAGGTATACCTGTGAAATGATGACTGCAATCAAGATAGTCAACATATTGTTCACTCCGTAAAGTATCCTTGTGCCCCTTGGTGATCCCTCCCTCCCATGCACCCCCTGCCCTGTCTCCAAGCAAACACTGATCTGCTTTTAGTCGCTATAGATTAGTGCACATTTTATATAATTTTACACATATATGTTTTATATAGATGAAGTCATACAGTATGCACTCCTTTCCTTCCATCCCTTCTTCCTTTTTTGGTCTGGTTTCTTTCATCCAGCATAATTATTTTAAGATGTATGTATCAGTAGTTTATTCCATTTTATTGTTGAGTAGTATTCTGTTATATGGATATATTACATTTGTTTATTTGCCTGTGGATAGATGTTTGAGTTGTTTCCAGTCTTTGGCTATTACAAATAAAGCTTCTTTGAACATTCATATATAAATGTTTATATGGACATATGCTTGCTTTTGTCTTTTCTTTAAAAAAAAAAAAAAAAAAAAAAAACAGATGGGGACCAGGCGTGGTAGCTCGTGCCTATAATCCCAGCACTTTGCAAGGCTGAGGCGGGCGGATCACCTGAATGTCAGGAATTCAAGACCAGCTTGGCCAACATGGTGAAACCCCATCTCTACTAAAAATACAATTAGCCTTCTGTGGTGGTGTGTGCCTGTAATCCCAGCTACTCAGGAGGGTGAGGCTGGAGAATCACTTGAACCCTAGAGGGAGAGGTCACATTAAGCCAAGGTTGCAGTGAGCCAAGATCATGCCACTGCACTCCAGCCTGGGCGACAGAGCGAGACTCCATCTCAGAAACAGCAACAACAAATACAGATGGGGTTTGAGCCCAGGCTGGTCTCGAACTCCTGGGCTCAAGTGATCCTCCTGCCTTAGCCTCCCAAAGTGTTGGGATTACAGGTGTTAAACCACTGTGCCCGGCCTCTGTTTCTTTTGTAAATACGTAGGAATGGTGTGGCTGCATCATATGTTTTCCTTTGTAAATATATAGGAATGCTGTGGTTGCATCATATGTTTTAACTATTTAAGAAATTGCCAAACTTTTTCTAAAGTATTTTCAGGTACTTACCATCTATATATCTTCTTTGGTGAAATGTCTGTTTAAATCTTTTACCCATTTAAAATAATTACATTGTTTATTTTCTTGCTGTTGAGGTTTTTTTTTTTTTTTTTTTTTTGAGACAGAGTCTCACTCTGTTGCGCAGACTGGAGTACAGTTGCATGATCCCGGCTTGCTTCAGCCTCCACCTCCTGGGTTCAAGTGATCCTCAGCCTCCTGAGTAGCTGGGACCACAGGGATGTGCCACCATGCCCGGCTCATTTTTGTATTTTTACTAGAGATGAGTTTTCACCATGTTGGTCAGGCTGGTCTTGCACTCCTGGCCTCAAGTGATCCATCCGCCTTGCCCACCCAAAGTTCTGAGATTATAGGCAAGATCCACTGCCCCCAACCTTCCTGCATTTGAGGTTAAGGTTTTTTAAAATCAGGTTTATGCTTTGCAAATATTTTCTCCCAATGTAGTAGTTGTCTTTCTATTTTCTTAACAGTTTCTTTCAAAGAATAGAGCTTGAAAGTTTTTTTTGTATCTTTTTAGCTTTTGTAGCTTTTGTTGGATCTCAGGAATCTGCCTAACCCAAGTTCACAAAGATTTTCTTGTATGCTTTTTTCTGGAATTTCTATAGTTTTTAGATTTACACGTAGATTTTTAATACATGGTATGAGATATTAAGGATCCAAGTTCAGTTTTTTACATACGAATATCCAGCTGTTTTACTACCAGTTGTTGAAAGGACTAATTTCTCTACTGGATTGTCCTTGTACCTTTGTCAAAAATCAGTTGTTTATATATCTGTGGATCTGTTTCTGGACTCTGTTCCATTTATATGTTTACCTTATCTTCATGCCTGTACCACACTGTTTTACTATAACTTGAAATGAGGTAGTGTTAGTCCTCCAGCTATATTCGTTTTCAAAGTTGTTTTAGGTAATCTAGGTTCTTTGCATTTCCAAATAAATTCTAGAATTAGCTTCTCAGTTTCTTTGAAAAAAAAAAAAAGCACGTTTGGATTTTGATTGGGACTACATTGAATCTGTTTGGGGGAAGAGCTGACATCTTAACAGTTTAGGAGAGATACAAATTAACAAATGAAGTTAATTTAGTGATTTTATCTTAATTAACTTTTCTTAGTAGTATTTTTGTGTTTTTCCTGTACAGGTTTTATGTCTTTTGTCAAATTTTTCTCTTAGTATTTCACAATTTTTATACTGTTTTAATTTTTTCAAAATTTCAATATTTGATCATTGCTACTATGTAGCCATGCAGTTGATTTTTGTATATCAATCTTGTATCCTGCAGCTTGGCTAAATTCACTTATTTTAATAGCTTTTTGGGGAGATTCCATTGGATTTTCTTTTTTCTTTTTTCTTTTTTTTGAAATGGAGTCATGCTCTGTCACCCAGGCTGGAGTCCAGTGGCCCAATTCTCAGCTCACTGCAACCTCTGCCTCCTAGGTTCAAGCGATTCTACTGCCTCAGTCTCCCAAGTAGCTGGGATTTAGGTGCCTGCCACCAGGCCCGGCTAATTGTATTTTTAGTAGAGACAGGGTTTTACCATGTTGCCTAGGCTAGTCTTGAACTCCCGACCTCAGGAGATCCACCCACCTCGGCCTGCCAAAGTGCTGGGATAACAGGCATGAGCCACTGTGCCCGGCATCCGTTGGATTTTCTGTACATTATTTGCAAATTAGGACAATTTTACATCTTTACAATTATCACTTACTTATTTACTTATTATCAGTATTTTTCTGTGTTGTCACCGCTTCAGAGATTCTGTCCTTTTCAATTTTCTTTTGTTATCTTCTTGGTCTTAGAGGTTATATTGTTTTTAATTAGTTAATGACTTTCTATGAGGTGTTCTCAGTCTATGTTGTCTTCAGAAAACACTGGTTTCATTTTGTTTAGGGTCATATCATAATTCCTAGCTACCAATTACATGAAGTTCCAACTTATTTATTCCTCCACATTGGGACCAAAGATTTCTTCCCGTTAATAATTAGCATTTCTGTTAACCAGTGCAACTTATTCTAGCCTAGGTCCCACTTAAAATAATAGATGGGGAGAGAGCATCAGAATTGAGGTTGGGAAATTTGGTTTGAATTCCCATTTTGCTGCTTAGTGTCTGTATAATCTTGGGCAAGTTTTTAAACTATTGGGCCTGTTTGCTCATCTGTAGGAAGAGAGTAACACAAGAAGATCTTTACAATATGTCATGTGAATTGAAAGAGAGAACATAGAAATCATAGCCATGTGCCTGCAACACAGTGTAGGTAGTAAATATTTAGTCTGGCACTAGTGTGAGCACCAAGTGAAGGAATGAATGCTTGTTTACATATCCTGTTTCTGCACTGTTGCTTATGCTGTTCTCCCATCTCTTTTCAGGCCCTCTGCATCTTCCTCATCTTTCAAGGTCAATGAAGCCCATCTTTATTACTTATTTCCTATCATTGTTTACATCCCTGTTGAGTTGATATCTTACTAAACTTAGGGACTGATAGTATATCTTGGAAAATATTTGTATTCCTCAAAATGCCTGCCATAGATATATCATAGATCCCTAAAATAATTGGTTGATTGTATAGTGAATTTGGAAGCAGTGTATCAAAATGCTTTGTAGGGTGACAGCCAAGTAAGATCTTTTTTTTTTTTTTTTTTTTTCTGGTAGAGGACAGTCTGTCTGTCACTCAGGCTGGAGTGCAGTGGCATGATCACAGCTTATTGCTGCCTCAAACTCCTAGGCTCAAGCAATCCTCCCACCTCAGCCTCCTGAGCAGCTGGGACTATAGGTGCATACCACCATGCCTGGATAATTATTTTTTTAGGTTTTTATTTATTGTAGAGATGCAGTCTTGCTGCCTGGGCTGGTTTCCCAAAGGCCTCCCCCAGTGCTGGGATTATTAGTGTGTGCCACCATGTCTGGCCTGTTTGTTTTTTGGTCAGATTTAGGTTTTAGGGGTGAAGTAAGTTGAATTTTATATGCTACAACAGAAGTGGCAGAAATATTTTTGTTTGATTAAAGGTAGCTTTAAGAGAATAGTAATTAACTTTTTAATTTTGGCCATCAAACAAGGAGGGTCGCTTATGAAACAGAATAGGAGTTTGGTAACTAAACCATTTCTTATATGTTTTTTAAAAATCACATTGTTTTAACATTGAATGTGGTAGAACATTCAGTATTTCCTTTAGGGTTACATGTATAGTCTTTTTTTTTTTTTTTTTTTTGGTGAGACGGTGGCCGGATCTCAGCTCACTGCAAGCTCCGCCTCCCGGGTTTACGCCATTCTCCTGCCTCAGCCTCCCAAGTAGCTGGGACTACAAGCGCCCGCCACCTCGCTCGGCTAGTTTTTTGTATTTTTTAGTAGAGACAGGGTTTCACTGTGTTAGCCAGGATGGTCTCGATCTCCTGACCTCGTGATCCGCCCGTCTCGGCCTCCCAAAGTGCTGGGATTATAGGCTTGAGCCACTGCGCCCAGCCACATGTATAGTCTTATATCTTTTTTTTTTTTTTTTTTTTTTTGAGACGGAGTCTCGCTCTGACACCTAGGCTGGAGTGCAGTGGTGCTGTCTCGGCTCACTGCAAGCTCTGCCTCCCGGGTTCACACCATTCTCCTGCCTCAGCCTTCTGAGAAGGTGGGACTACAGGCGCCCGCCACCACGCCTGGCTAATTTTTTTGTATTTTTAGTAGAGACGGGGTTTCACCATGTTAGCTAGGATGGTCTGGATCTCCTGACCTTGTGATCCACCCACCTCGGCCTCCCAAAGTGCTGGGATTACAGGCACGAGCCATCGTGCCCGGCCATTCTTACGTCTTTTAACAACAGAAATATGTTCTGAAGAATGCATCATTAGGTGATGTACAAACATTATAGAGTGTACTTACACAAACTTACGTAATATAGCCTACTACACACCTAGGATATATGTAAACTTGTAATAGTAGCTAACAGCATGTTACTGTACTAAAGGCTGTAGGCAGTATTAACAATGGTGTTTCTATATCTAAACATAGAAACTGTACAGTGAAAATACAGTAATCTTATGGTACCACCTTTATTGACTGAAATGTCAGCTAAAAATGATAAGCCTGATTAATATGCAATGCAGCCCTTATAACATGCTTTTTCAAAAACAGCTTAAGACTTTTCAGATTTCATTAAGAAGTTATATGGTAACATCATGCTGACTAGAGAATGATTTACTGGGCTAGTTAACATTTTAAAGTAAAGGGAATGGAAACCAAAAGATGATGCAAGGGTACTTTTATTCATTGTGTTAAAAAGCCATAGTAAAAGCTGTAGTGATCATTCTAAGCTGTTGGACGCTTCCTTAGTACTGTGTATATAGAGTATGTTAATAAATCTGGTTATCTAGAGTACTTGTTGAAACCCTAACTGGCATAGCCTATAACTCCTGAATCGCCATGCTCATTGTATTCTGGAGTTGTGCTCTACAGTGGTGCTATTCACA
The DNA here is from genome assembly GCF_002776525.5 of Piliocolobus tephrosceles. Taxonomy (NCBI): domain Eukaryota; kingdom Metazoa; phylum Chordata; class Mammalia; order Primates; family Cercopithecidae; genus Piliocolobus; species Piliocolobus tephrosceles. The sequence continues at coordinate 6,303,593 of NC_045453.1, forward strand.
TAGAATATAATATGAAAGGTAACCCTAGAGTTGTGCAAGTAGAAGGTACTAGCTTAATGCATTTGGCTCTAATAAGTTAATAAAGTAATTTGAACATTCCTTGAGAGGTAAAGTTTAAGATGCACCGTGGGACACTAGAAAGTAATTTGCAGGCAGCCGGGAAATCTGGGTCCTGGAACCAGTCAAGTGGCACCTCACTTTCCCCATAATACCATGGAAACTTTGATTAGATGTCTCTTCCATTGCTGATATTTTGCATTTAGGTGATGGATTGGAGTCAGGAACTAGATCTAGCATTGAGGGCACTGAAAGGTGGTTGTCATGTAGTCCAGAGGTCAAGGGTCAAGTGATTAGAAGTGGTTTGTTCAGAGGTCAAGTGATTAGAAGCAGGTTAAGCTAAAGAGTCATGATTTTAGTGGGGATTGTGAATGGAAATCCATATACCCTCCCATCTCCATTGGTTGGAGACTAGCGGGTCATCTTTCTTAAATTGTATATGGGTGTATGGAAGGGATTTGAAATTGACAAGTCACATAACTGAGTAAGGACAGAGAAGCAGGGCTCTATTTTTCCATTAGGTCTAGGCCTTTCTGGTGCTTAAGATGAGTTCTTGCTCCTGCCCTGTTACTCAGGCCATGGCTTGATTGTGGTAGACACTTACGACCTGCGCATTTTAGCCTAGGCTGATGCCTTGCCACAGTTATGTTCCTGGTTTTTTTGTTTGTTTGTTTTTAGTTCTTTCTCTTTCTGTCAGTTACAGGTACATTTTGCCAAATCATCTGAACTCAAAATTCTCCTAACTTTTCCATGAAGCCGTTATTGTTCTTTGCCCAGCTAGAAGATACTTTTTCTATAATTTTTGGTACTTTTTACTTTACTTTTTATTATATCTTGTGCTATGCATACATTTATCCCCTACTGTATTACTGAAAGCAGGGACTTTGTCTTAGTGCTACAAGTTTTTTTTTTTTTTTTTTAAATTTGAGACAGGGTCTCACTCTGTCGCCCAGGCTGGAGTGCAGTGGCATCATCATAGCTCACTGCAGCCTCCATCTTCTGGACTCAAGTGGTCCTCCTGCCTCAGCTTCGCAAAGTGCTGGGATTATAGGCAAGAGCCACTACACCTAGCAATTTTATCAAACTTCAGTGTATAGAGGAGTCACCTGAAGAACTTACTGAAGTTTGGATTACTGGACCCCCCCCCCATTCTGATTACTTGGTTCTGATTTAGGCCTGGGAACCTACATTTTAACAGGTTCCTCAGATGAGCTTAAGTATGTGGGCTAGAGCAACATGTGGTTTACAGCATCTAGCCTAGTACCTCGTTTTGCTCTTCTGTTGCCTGAGTGGTTAAGTCAGTGATCAGTTAAACCCAATAATCATTGGTAAGTCTGCTAGAAGAACCAGTCTTAACACCTGTCAGGAACTAGATTTATTTTGTTCCTGGCTACCTAGTATTTTATAGGTTTTTGTGTTTACATGAACTTTTTGTACCCTCAGTTTAAGATGCCCTTTGATTTTAGTTTTTAATTTTTTATTATTTTAATTTTTTCCATTAAGCCTCTTCCATTTTAGGATTTTAATTTTAAAGCTTCTGAATACTCTCTCAATTATCAATGTATATATACTGTGGACATAGGCATTTGAGTTTTTTTGTTGTTTTTTTGCCTTTGAACTTATATGTCTTTATTGCTATCTTCAGTCTTTGTAGGAACTAGCAGAAGAGAAGAGGTCTTTCTTACTAAGTCTTTTTTGGCAGGGGGGGTTGGGAACAGGGTCTCGCTCTGCCATCCAGGCTGGAGTGTGGTGGCACCATCTTGACTCATTGCAACCTCCTCCTTCCAGACTCAAGCAATCCTCCCATCTCAGCCTCCCGGGAAGCTGGGACTACAGGCATATGCGGCCACACCTGACCAATTTTGTGTAGTTTTGGTAGAGACAGGGTCTCCCCATGTTGTTCAGGCTGGTCTCCTGGTCTCAAACAATCTGCCTGCCTTGGCCTCCTTGGCTGGGATTATAGGCCTGAACCACCATGCCCGGCTATTTCTTACTAATACTTAATTTGTATTAAGTATTAGTAAGAAAAATTATTATTATTATTTTTATTTATTTATTTATTTATTTATTTATTTATTTATTTATTTATTTATTTATTTTTTGAGACAGAGTCTTGCCCTATCGCCCAGGCTGGAGTGCAGTGGCGTGATATTGGATCACTGCAACCTCTGCCTCCCGAGTTCAGGCAGTTTTCCTGCCTCAGCCCCCTGAGTAGCTGGGATTACAGGCACATGTCACCATGCCCAGCTAACTTTTGTATTTGTAGTAGAGACAGGGTTTCACCACATTGGTTAGGCTGGTCTTAATTCCTGACCTCGTGATCTGCCTGCCTCAGCCTCCCAAAGTGCTGGGATTACAGGCGTGAGCCACCATGCCTGGCGAAAAATTATTATTTTATAGTGATATACTGTTGTATTAGATATTGTAGGGAAAACCAGAATAAGTATATACTTAAAGATTCTCTGGTGCAGTGGAGTGCTGAAGACAAACACGTTAAATAGTTAAGAGAACATTCAAGGCAGTTCGCAACATAGGACCAAATGAATGGTCTGCATCAATAAAAGTAAATAGTTATTAGAGTTCAAAGAAGCAGGGGAGATGAATATGGACTAGAGAACCTGGAAAACCTCCAAGGAGAAGGCAACAGGAGCTGAACTTGAAGGTGTTTTAGATTTCAGTCAGAGGAAAAGAGCATTCTTATGGGGAAGAACATACAAAGATTGATTTTACAGTTGAAAAAAACGGAGGCTTAGAAAGGTAAAGTTAGTGTGTGATGAGGTGCCAGTCTCCTGACCACTGCTCTGCTTTGTGCAGTATTTGGAGATTTTTCATTGTTGCCAAGTAGAAGACTGGCAATGTTATGATAACCGTATTTCAAAGCACTGATAATTAATTAATTAATTAATTAATTAATTTTAAGGCGGAGTCTCACTGTCTCCCAGGCTAGAGTGCAATCCTGTTTGTTCTACCTTGAGAATATATCCCAAATCCAGAATCCAAGTAACATCTTACCTTTACTCCTTCCATTCTTGTCCAAACCACTAGCATCTCTGGCCTGGATTATTGGAGTTGCTTCCTAGTTGTTTTCCCTGTTTCCATTGTTGCCCCACCATCTGTTTTGAACATAGCAGTCAGAGTGATTCAATTTAGTCAGGTCATGTCAGTTCTCTGCTCAGACCCCTGTTAATGACTCCCATTTTACTGAAAGTGAGACCAAAGTTTTTCCAGGGACTGGAAGCTATGTGATCTGCTTCCCTTCCCTGCCCACCACTTGACCTCTCAACTCATATCCTACTACTTTTCAGCTTCAGCCACACTAACTTCTTGCAGTTCCTTGAAGATTGTAGGCCTAGTCTTGCCTCACGACCTTTACCTAGACAATTCTTTTTTCACCTGTCCTGCGGCTCATTTCTTCCCTTCTCTGCAAGGCCAACCAGGTTACCTTATTTAAAACTGTGCCCTGCATGCCCTATCCCACTTTACCAGCTTATTACCTTCTGATATACTGTATATGTTACTTATTAATTTTGTTCTTTGTCTCCTCTTGCTTGTTTCAGAGAAGACAGGGAATCTTGTCTATTTGATTTATTTTTAATTAATTAATTAATTTATTTTTAATTTTTTAATTTTTTTTGAGACGGAGTCTCGCTCTGTTGCCCAGGCTGGAGTGCAGTGGCCGGATCTCAGCTCACTGCAAGCTCCGCCTCCCGGGTTTACGCCATTCTCCTGCCTCAGCCTCCGGAGTAGCTGGGACTACAGGCGCCCGCCACCTCGCCCGGCTAGTTTTTTTTTATTTTTTAGTAGAGACGGGGTTTCACCGTGTTGGCCAGGATGGTCTCGATCTCCTGACCTCGTGATCCGCCCGTCTAGGCCTCCCAAAGTGCTGGGATTACAGGCTTGAGCCACCGCGCCTGGCCAATTTATTTATTTTTTGAGACGGAGTCTCGCTCTGTTGCCCAGGCTGGAGTATAGTGGTGCGATCTCCACTCACTGCAACCTTCACCTCCTGGGTTCAAGCAGTTCCCTGCCTCAGCCTCCTGAGTAGCTGGGATTGCAGACACCTGCCGCCACACCTGGCTAATTTTTGTATTTTTAGTAGAGATGGGGTTTCACCATATTAGGCAGGCTGGTCATGAACTCCTGACCTCCTGATCTACCCACCTTGGCCTCCCAAAGTGTTGGGATTACAGGCGTGAGCCACTGTGCGCGATCTATTTGGTTTATTGATGTATCTCCATTGCCTCAAACGTGGTCAGGCATCTGATAGATACACAATAAATATTTGTTGCATGCATGAGTGAGTAGAATAGAATGGTAAGCAAGGTAGACAGGCAGTCCCGACGCTCATGAAGCTTGCAGTTTGTGGTTTCTTTCTTTTTTTTTTTTTTTTTAAGGTGGGGTCTTGCTCTGTCTCCCAGGCTGGAGTGCAGTGGCAGTCTTGGCTCACTGCAAGCTCCACCCCCTGAGTTCACGCTGTTTCCCTGCCTCAGCCTCCCGAGTAGCTGGGACTACAGGCGCCTGCCACCACGCCCGGCTGATTTTTTGTATTTTAAGTGGAGACAGGGGTTTCACCGTGTTAGCCAGGATGGTCTCAATCCCCTGACCTCGTGATCTGCCTGCCTCGGCCTCCCAAAGTGTTGGGATTACAGGCATGAGCCACTGCGCCTGGCCAAGTTTGTGGTTTCTTTACTCCAAATGACATTAACCATGTTTTTCACATTTTTTGGTATGTGTAATTCAAAACCTTTATTAAATAATAACCATTTAAACTTTGGGAAGAAGTGTTTCTTAAAAAGAATGTGATCTTGGGGTGTGTTTTGAATCAAGTGAAAACTAAAAAATATGAAATAGAAAAACCATGTGCCAGGAAAGGTGATAGCTTGATCAGTTTTTAAAAAATGCCACTAGATCATTTTGGATCTTTTGTTTTTTTGGAGACGGAGTCTCCCCGTCGCCCAGGCTGGAGTGCAGTGGCATGATCTCAGCTCACTGCAAGCTCCGCCTCCTGGTTTCACACCATTCTCCTGCCTCAGCCTCCCGAGTAGCTGGGACTACAGGCGCCCGCCACCACGCCTGGCTAATTTTTTATATTTTTAGTACAGGTCGGGGTTTCATTGTTAGTCATGATGGTCTTGATCTCCTGACTTCGTGATCCGCCCGCCTTGACCTCCCAAAGTGCTGGAATTACAGGCGTGAGCCACTGCGCCCGGCCCATTTTGGGTCTTGATTCATTGCTGTGGAACACTTACTACAAAATTTCCTTGAAATAAAATTCTGTTTCCTTGAAATAAAAAGCAAGTTATGTGACCTGTTAGTGGAATTCCCAAATGAAATGAGTTTTAGCTCTCATTAAGACTTTTTTCTTTTCTTTTTTTCTTTCTTGTTGTATTTTTTGGAGACAGAGTTCTGCTGTGTTGTCTAGGTTTGGAGTGCAGTGGCACGATCTTGGCTCACTGCAACTTCGGCTTCCAGGTTCAAGGGATTCTCCTGTCTCAGCCTCCGGAGTAGCTGGGAGTACAGGCACATGCTACCATGCCCGGCTAATGTTTTGTATTTCACTGGAGATGGGGTTTCGCTATGTTGGCCAGGCTGGTCTTGAACTCCTGGCCTCAACTCAGGTGATCTGTCACCTCTTGGCCTCCCAAAATGCTGGGATTACAGGCGTGAGCCAACATACCCAGACCTTTTCTTATCTTTTTGCAGTCTACCATAGAAAAACACAGAATTTCATTTCTGTTCATTAAAAATTCTGTGGTAGAAAATCAAATATGGAAGACTTTTGAACGAATATCCAGTGTTGGAGCAAACGTAAATAGTAGATATTATATTGATGCCAACTGTGGAAATATGATTAGACTTAGTCAATAAATAAAGCTGTTAACATAATCTGTCATGTGCCAGTTTAAATAATGAAAGCATTACTGTAGTAGGATGTTTTGTTAAATGTCCTACAAGGCCTGTATCTTTCTATGCAAGCCTACCATGTGGTAGACACTTAATAATAGTTGATGATAATAGTGCTGAATTATCTGCCTCTTAAATTTGTTTATCTGAGGGAAGAGGTACTTATTTGTACATAAACTGCTAATTTATCTGTTAGTAACTGACATTTTTTCTTTACTTTTTCCTGAAGATTTGCAATGATTTAAAAATAGAATAAACATTTTTGTGATTGTTTTTATACAGGATAAATAATGAAGCTTATGAAACCAGGCCTTAGCAGCTGCACTGTAAAGACTAAATAAAAGGACATTTTCAGTTGGTGTAAAGTTTGTTTTTTGGTGTAAATTTTGTTTTCTGTTTTGTTTTTTTTTTTTTTGGTCTGAAAAATTAATTTAACTCAGCATGGCCTATCTGGATTTCTTTTCTTTTCTTTTTTTTTTTTTTTTCTTGGAGACAGTCTCGCTCTGTCACCCAGGCTGGAGCGTAGTAGCAGCCAGGATCACGGCTCATTGCAACCTTGACCTGCTCAGCATGAGCAATCCTCCCTCCTCAGCCTCCCAAGTACTTCATAGACATATGTTCCACAGGCACCTGCCACCATCCCTGGCTGATTTTTTTTTTTTTTTTAATTTTTGTATTGGATAACATTTTTATTTTTTGTAGAGATTTATTTTTTGTATTTTTTTGTAGAGGTGTCCCTCTGTTGCCCAGGCTAGTCTTGAGCTCCTGGGCTCAAGTGATCCACCTACCTCAGCCTCCTAAAGTGTTGGGATTACAGGCGTGAGCCACTGTGCCTGGCCTGGATATGTTTTCTTTGCAATTGAGTTTACCATTTGTAGCAGCAAAGGAAAAGAAAAATAACTTCACATTACCTCTCTGTTTAGTTTCATTTCGGAGCCAGAGTTTGTTAAAAGTGTGAAATACTGTTCCAGGCTCAGTGGCTCACGCCTGTAATCCCAGCACTTTGGGAGGCCGAGGCAGGGGAAATCATCTGAGGTCAGGAGTTCGAGACCAGCCTGACCAACATGGTGAAACCCCATCTCTATTAAAAATACAAAAATTAGCTAATCATTGGGTGCACATCTGTAGTCCCAGCTACTCAGGAGGCTGAGGCAGGAGAATTGCTTGAACCCAGGAGGCAAAGGTTGCACTGTGCGAGATCAGGCCATTGTATTCCAGCCTGGATGACAAGAGCGAAACTCCATCGGGGGGGGAAAAAAAAAAGATGTGAAATATCAGGCCTTATTAAGGACGTTTTCAGGGAATATGGTAAAAGTGAAATTTTTCTGTTAAAATGCAGAGTAATAATTATAATTAGTTGAAGAATTTATAGGATTTTCCAACAGGACATATTAATGATACATATGTGTGTAGACTGTAGAGCCAGTCGTTTTAGAAAAGTAGAAGGCCCATTATTAACCTTAATGTCTTTTATTTCCAACAGAGATGTTGACTGTACTTGAAGTACTGAATGGTTTGATTTTTTTTATGTCCCATATATCTTTTGTTGAAAGACCGGAAATGAAGGCTGGGCCTGGTGGCTCACACGCGTAATGCCAGCACATTGGGAGGCTGAGGCGGGCGGATTTTCAAGTCAGGAGTTCAAGACCAGCCTGGCCAACATGGTGAAACCCCGTCTCTACTAAAGATACAAAATATGAGCCTGGCGTGTTGACGCATACCTGTAATCTTAGCTACTTGGGAGGCTGGGGCAGGAGAATTGCTTGAACCCAGGAGGCAGAGCTTGCAGTGAGCCAAGATTGTGCAATTGCACTCCAGCTTGGGCAACAGGGCGAGACTCTGTCTCAAAAAAAAAAAAAAAAAAAAAAAAAAAGACCGGAAATAAAATTCCGCTTGGGGCCAGGCATGGAAGATTATTCCTGTAATCCCAGCTATACCTTTGAAGCTGAGGCAGGAGGATGACTTGGACCTAGGAGTTCAAGGCTGCAATGAAGTATGATTGTGTCACAGCCCTCCAGCTTGGGTGACACATCTCTGAGAAATAAAACGTAAAAATATAATAAAATGGCTCATGCCTGTAATCCCACCACTTTGGGAGGCTTAGGCAGGTGGATAGCTTCAGTCTAGGAGTTTGAGACCCCATCTCTACAAAAAACTACAAAAAGTTAACCAGGCATGGTGACATGCATCTGTAGTCCTGCTACTCAGGAGGCTGAGGTGGGAGGATACCTTGAGGTGAGAAGGTCAAGACTGCAGTGAGCTATGATTGCACCACTGCACTCCAGCCTGGGCAACAGAGCAAGACCCTGTCTCAAAGAAGTGTGTGTGTGTGTGTGTGTGTGTGTGTGTATGTGTAAGTAAAATTAAAAGTCTGCTTGGCAGAAAATTAGGTGTATATTATAAAAATCTGTATAGGCGCTCCCAGTATTTGGAATGAAGGCACGGCAACAAAACTAGATGTAAAAACCTCTCTGTGAAGTGAACTTTATTTCTTTACTAATTTTTATTTATAAAACCAGAAATACTTTACTGAGGGGCAAGGGAGTTACACTTGTTTTTTGTTTTGTTTTGTTTTTTGTCTTTTTTTCTTTTTGTGGAGAATGAGGTCTTGCTATATTGCAGGTTTCGAACTCCTGGGCTCAGGCGATCCTTCCACCTCTGCCTCCTTAAGTGCTGGGATTACAGGTATGAGCCACTGGGCAATACCCGGCCTGAGGTGTAGGAAGAAGAAATAATTTCAGTATATAAAGTTGGAAATTGTACAAAGAGGGCAAGATCTCTGGATTATTCTGCTTATCTTCACCTGTAGGTTTCCTTTTGAGTACTGGGAGGTTTTTTTTTTTTTTTTTTAAAGAGATGGGCTCTAGCTCTGTTGCCCAGACTGGAGTGTAGTCGTGCAATCGGCTCACTGCAACCTCCACCTCCTGGGTTCAAGTGGTTCTCCCTCAGCCTCCCAAGTAGCTAGGATTACAGGTGCCCGCCACCACACCTGGCTGATTTTTGTAATTTTAGTAGAGATGGGGTTTCACCGTGTTGGCCAGGCTGGTCTCGAACTCCTGATCTCAGGTGATCTTCCTGCCTCGGCCTCCCAAAGTACTGGGATTACAGGCACGAGCCACCATGCCTGGCCTGATTTTTTAATTAGTTCTATAGTCTTTGGACTTAGTTTCCTCTGGGTTCAGCAATAAGTATAGTTATCTTAATAAAACTAGTATTTTAGGCTTTTCAACCTTAGATTTTCTGCATATATCAAAATAAATTCCGGACTGGGTACAGTGGCTCACACCTGTAATCCCAGCACTTTGGGAGGCCAAAATGGGGAGATTGCTTGAGTCCAGGAGTTCCCATCCATCCATCCATCAGTATTCATTCATTGTACTTAAGAATGAACTATATAAAAGTGAAACCACGAGAGTTCTAGAAGAACATACAGGTGCATATTCTTATAATCTGGAACAGGGAAAATCTTTCTAAACATGATATTAATATTAGATGACAAACTACTGATGACAGCATAATGTTATCAGAATAATCAAAAAATTATTAAAAACTATTTGGTTAGGGAAGAATTTCTGGAATGGTGGATTCAGGTGCTTGGGAAATCCTCCCTCCATAAAGTAGATAAAGCAGATAAAACTGGACAAATTTGTAATTAAAAAAAAAAAAAAAAACCAACCAACCATTTTGAACTTGTGTAGATTGTTCCCAGCAGCATTACTCAATAGCCAAAAATTGGAAACTATCCAAATGCCCATTAATTGGTGAATAAACATAATGTGTATATCATCAGTAGAATACTACTCAGCAGTAAAAAGGAATGAATCTTGGTACATGCTAAAGCATGAAGCTCAGAAACATTTTGCTAAATTAAAGAAGCCACAAAAGATGACATATCCTTTCATTTATGTGAAATGTCCAGGAATAGCAAATTTGTAGGAACAGTGAAAGCAAGATTAGTAATGGCTGTCTAGGGCTGTAAAGGGACATGAGGGATCTTTTGGGGGCGATGAAAATGTTCTAAAATGTAATTGTGATGATTGTACAACTCTAAATTTACTAAAAATCATTGACTTGTACACTGAAAATAGGCAAATTTTATGGCCTGTATATTACACCTCAATAAAACTTATTTGAAATGTTGGCAGGGGCAGGGGGACAACAGGTTTTTTCCCCTGCTGCAAAGGAGTAGTCCAAGTACAGCACATGTCTGCAGATGGCATTTATGTATAATAGATGGCTGCTGCTTTTTTTTTTCTTTTTTCTTTTTTTTTAAAATCAGGTGTCCTGAGAGATTGGGGCCAACAGGGAGATAGAACACTGGCAGTTGGGGTTCATGTTAGGGTTTCAGGCACATCAAAGACAGCATCCTTCTTTAAGTTTACAAAATTGGGTTCAATAAATACCTGTCTTACAGGATTTTGGACAGTTTTTCCACATAAAGTCTTCCAGAAGATATTTAGAGCTATAGATTTTAATAACAATGTAATAATGTTCTGCATTGTCCTTGCAAATAGGTATATACTTCAAGTGTGAATGATACCTTATTTTGGATGGGACAGGATGGTGAAAATTGCCATGATGTTTGGAAAAAACCAGTTCAGGGGCAGTAATTTTTAATACTTACTAGCAAAATAGTCTTGAAATTATTAATTTTTTGCCAAAATCCTCCCATTAAAAAATTATTGAAGAGAGCATAATTTGAATACATCAGATTTAATAGAAATTTAATTCAACCTTTCAGACCTTAACTCCCCTCCCCCTATTTTAATTAAATGAAGGGATTGGCTTACATTCTTTCTAAGCTAATGCTTTGTGGTTTGATCCTGTTAAATTTATTTATTTATTTATTTTTTGAGACAGAGTCTCGCTCTGTCACCCAGGCTGGAGTGCTGTGGCTGGATCTCAGCTCACTGCAAGCTCCGCCTCCCGGGTTCACGCCATTCTCCTGCCTCAGCCTCCCGGGTAGCTGGGACTACAGGCGCCGCCACCTCACCCGGCTAGTTTTTTGTATTTTTTAGTAGAGACGGGGTTTCATCGTGTTAGCCAGGATGGTCTTGATCTCCCGACCTTGTGATCCGCCCATCTCGGCCTCCCAAAGTGCTGGGACTACAGGCTTGAGCCACCGCGCCCGGCCAAATTTATTTTTTAAACAAACAGCATATTTCAATTTATTTACCCAACAAATAAGCATTAAATATGTTAATCAAGACATACCACCTGTCCTCAGACAACAGTGATAGGTACATTTAGTCAACAAATAACTCAAAGTCTTAAGTACTAATGTGGTTATTTATTTATTTATTTATTTATTTATTTATTTATTTATTTATTTATTTAGAGGTGGAGTTTCGCTGTTTTTGCCCAGGCTGGAGTGAAGTGGTGCGCTGTTAGCTCACCGCAACATCCGCCCCTGGGTTCAAGCAGTTCTTCTGCCTCAGCCTCCCTAGTAGCTGGGATTACTAGCTACCGGTATGGTACCAGTGTGGTTTGTACCACCACACCTGGGCTGATTTTTGTACTTTTAGTAGAGACAGGGTTTCACCACGTCGCCCAGGCTGGTCTCCAACTACTGACCTCAGGTGATCCGTCCCCTCTTGGCTTCCCAAAGTGCTGGAATTACAGGTGTGAGTCACTGCACTCAGCCTTAATGTGGTCTTATCTGCTGTCAAGCTACATGAGTTGGAAGCTACATGGGTTGGGGTGGAGAGTTGTCAACCCTGTTTCAGGAATCATTGCTCCTAAAGGGAAGCCATAAGTCCTTTAAGTATGGATAGTTTTCCAGGTGAAGAGCTCATTTGACAGAAGTGTTCATAGTGAAAGAAGGAAATCAGTTGGTGTTCTGATTTGAGTAGAATAACTGTATATCCCTTACTTAAAATATAGGATTAACTGTTGGTCTATTCCAGCAAGTGAAGTTTTTGACTTCCATTTATTTTCTATGCTTTTTTTTTTTTTTTTTTTTTTGAGATAGAGTTTCACTGTTGTTCTCCAGGCTGGAGTGCAATGGTGTAATCTTGACTCACTGCAACCTCAGCCTCCTGGGTTCAAGCGATTCTCCTGCCTCGGCCTCCCGAGTAGCTGGGATTACAGGAATGCACCACTACGCCCGGGTAATTTTGTATTTTTAGTAGAGAGGGGGTTTCTCCATGTTAGTCAGGCTGGTCTCAAACTCCCGATCTCAGGTGATCTGCCCACCTCAGCCTCCCAAAGTGCTGGGATTACAGGCGTGAGCCACCTCACCCAGCTCTGTGCTTTTGTTCCATCAATTTTTGTTGTTGTTGACTGATTCTCACTCTGTCGCCCAGGCTGGAGTACAGTGGTGTGATCTCAGCTCACTGCAACCTCCACCTCCTGGGTTAAAACAATTCTCGTGCCTCAGTCTCCCATTGTAGCTGGGATTACAGGTGCATGTCACCACCCCCGGCCAATTTTTGTACTTTTAGTAGAGACGGAGTTTTGCCATATTAGCCAGGCTGGTCTTGAACTCCTGGCCTCAAGAAATACGCCCACCTTGGTTTCCCAAAGTGCTGGGATTACAGGCGTGAGTCACTTCTCCTGGCCTGTTCCATCAACTTAAAAATCTTCTATCACAATTAAGTTGAATTCTTGATTTTTTTTTTCCCCTTTCTCTTCTTGCCCTCCCTGCCTTTTTTTTTTTTTTTTTTCCTGCTTACGTAAAATTCTTGATTTTAAATGATGGTCCACAGCTGCTGTAGTCTGACTTGTGTCCCATAAGGGCTGATGACTCAAACATCAGAATTGTTGTTCAGTTTTTAGTTCTTCAAGATCACTTTTGAGTTTGATTGCTTCCCTGTTTTTTTTTTTTAAGTTGACAAAATTTTTTCCAAGCTTTGTAATGCTCAGCGTGTGTAAAGCAAATATACAAATATACAGCCATTTATGAAGTCTTTAATAACTAATAAAACTGGAATCTACACATTGTCATATAAATTGGAAAGTTAGAATATCTTGTTTGTGGAAAACCCCAAACCTGTTTTATTTTCAGGTTATTTGACTTAACAACGATGTTATGAGACTACATGGAAGAATAACTGCATCTTGAGTTGTTTAAACATGTGCTAAATAGAAAGAAACAAAGCTTCAGAGGACCTCAGGTGACACCTGGTCCCGTCTTCTGATTTTGACAGATGAGAATTTTAGGGATTTAGATAATTGACTTAGTAATTGAATCAGTGGAACAGCTACTGCAGGCTCTTTCTGCTGAATTGTAAGGGGAAACCGGTGTCTCTTGAAATGTTTACTGTAATAAAAAGGAAGATAATATTTTCTGATCACTTGTACATTTCAAATTCTAAACATTTTTTTTGAGCATTGTTAAATACTGTCAAACCCTGTGGATGTGAAGGTGAATAAGAGAGAACAGTGAATAAGATAGCCTTCGTTGTCACAGGAGTTTGCAAGATTATCTAACATTTAGGAAGTGAGACAAATGGGCTCATGCTGTCCCCTGCACCCCAGCAAAGCTCTGTGTGAAGTGTTCCCTTGCTTGTCACTCCACTTCATTGTCCTTCTGCAGGTGTAACGCTGTCTAGACATGTGACTTCCTACTGGTTCTTTATGCTAGTCATACCTTTTGCCATCTCAGGGTTCCTATATTATTCTGTTCCCTCTGCCTGAAATACTTCTGAATATTCTTCATCTCCACCCCATCCCCTTTTTTAACCCGATCTACTTTTCCACTTTTAAATTTCATTTCATCAGAGATTATGTCTGTATAGCATACCCCTTACTCTAGCCCCTGCTGTGAAGCTCATAGTTGTGGTTGTTTTCCTTATAGCACTTAGTTATTATTATGTTTGTTTGTATGATAATTACATTATTTTTCTCAATAGACTGTAAGCTCTCTAAGAGCAGAGACTGTTTTTCTTTACTATGTCTCCTGCACTTAGTGTAACCTCCAGTAGGTGTTTGAGTATTAGAACTTATTTTTTGTAAAGTTACTTTGTTGCTATAAATCAGAGTTTAGTTTATGGTTTTTGTTATAGAGGAAGTTTCACTCTGTTACTCAGGCGGGAGTGCAGTGGCACAATCTTAGCTCACCGCAACCTCCACCTCCCGGCTTCAAGCAATTCTCCTGTCTCAGCCTCCTGAGTAGCTGGGACTCTAGGTGCACGCCACCATGCCCGGCTAATTTTTTGTGTGTGTGTATTTTTAGTAGAGACACGGTTTCACCATATTGGTCAGGCTGGTCTCGAACTCCTGGCCTCAAGTGAGCTACCAGCCTCAGCCTCCCAAAGTGCTGGGTTTACAGGCATGAGCCACCATGACCAGCCAGAGGTTAGTTTTTTGTAAAGGGTCGTATATTGACCATTTTTGGCTTTGTAGGCTACACGATCTCTGTCCCAACCCTGCTATTGCAGCAGGAAAGCAGCCATAGATAAGACCATATGTAAAGGAATGGGCATGGTCCTTTTCCAGTGAAACTTTGTTTACTAAAATGCTAAGCAGGCTATAAGTTTGCTGACTTCTACTATAAATCATCATCCCCTAATTTTGTTGGATGTGAAAGCCCTTGTTATGCAATCTTGCATATCCTCTCTTAGGGTTTTTTGAAAAATGATTTTATTTTTGTGTGGTAGATGTTAAAGACATGATTTTTTAAAAGTCTGATCTTAAAGTAATGTAAAATACAATCTTAAATATATTAATTATATTTTTAATTTCTCCAGTTAACTAGTAGACATATACTTTTGTTAATTTTACATTTCTATTAAAGTAAAACATGATTCTTGATACTGATTTTAAAATAAAAAGATTGGTTTGGTTTTGGGATAGATTAAAATGTAGATTGAAATTTTACAATGTGTTTCATTTTCAAAAAAGACTATTTTTGCAACCTGATGCTTAAAATACCATATAATATTATTTTGTTCGTAAGTGACAAATTAAGAAACATTCCAGGTTGCTGTTTGCAGAACTTCTGTGCAAGTAAGGAGTTATTACAATGAAAAGCAGGTTCACTATAACCACCATTGTTTATTTTTCTTATTTTTTTCTTTTCTTTTATTTTTTCAGACAGTGTTGCTCTTTCGCCCAAGTTGGGGTGCAGAGGCATGATCTCAGCTCATTGCAGCCTCCGCCTCCTGGCTTCAAATGATTCTCTTGCCTCAATCTCCTGAGTGGTAGTATAGGCTTGTGCCACCTGGCCCGGCTAGGTTTTGTATTTTTAGGAGAGATGGGGTTTTACCCTGTTGACCAGGCTGTTCTTGAACTCCTGACCTCAAGTGATCTGCCCACCTTGGCCTCCCAAATTGCTGGGGTTACAGGAGTGAGCCACTGCACTCGGCCAATTTTTCTTTTCTTTTCTTTTTCTTTTTCTCCTTCCTTCCTTCCTCCCTCCCTCCCTCCCTGTTTCGCTTTTGATGTCCAGGTTGGAGTGAGGTGGAGCGACTTCAGTCTCCCAAATTGCTGGGGTTACAGACGTGAGCCACTGCGCCCGGCTGTTTTTCTTTTTTAACATTGTTTGAAAGTCTAGAATCATTTTTATGTGCTAGATGAGAGATTTGATCTGATGAATCACACTCAGATGTCTACATCTCAAGTGTATTTGTAGAATTATTTTTATGTTTTAATTTAGATTGAATGTCAGAGTTTTTTATATTTCTCTTTAGGCAGTAACCCATTATAGGTATAAAATGAATATTACAGAAGAAAATAACATAAAATAATGTTCAGAATTGTTTAAATAAAAACTTCACATAGAAATTTAGCAGAATTTAGGTGAGCATTAAAGGATTCAGGCAGCATTCAAAACTAGAAGTAGTTCAGAGAGCTCTACGTTAGCAGCAGGCTTTTATAGGCTGAACACGGTAGCAAAGTAAAGGAGTTACTTGATTGGCTACAGCTAGGCATTTGCCTTATTTGGATGTGATCCAGTGGAAAGTTCCTAGTTAGAGGTTTGTTTTTGATTGGTTAAGCTTAAGTTTCATTTTATGTTTACATTGGGCTTCAGTTTGCTTACTAGGCACTGGAGCCAGCTGTCTCAGCCTAATGACTGCCCAATTAAAAAAAAAAATTAAAATGGCATATAGTTGTCATCATTAGAGTAAGAAACCAAAGAAGAGACTGTCATGAATGTGATCATTAGATCATGGACTGACACACATGTTCACTTAATACCCACAAGGGTGTCTTCACACTTTTTTGTCATGGATGGGGACTTTTTTCTTTTTCTTCTTGTTTTTTTTTTTTTGGATACAGTAAAATACTTAGGAGTTCTTGCAACTTTCTAGAAGTTGTTTACATTTTGCTCCAATTGCTTTATCATTGTGTATATTTTGGAAGTATAATTTTTTTCCTGAACCACTCTGAAAGTGGAAATACGCCCTTTTATCCCTAAATATTTAAATGCATATTTCCTTAAATCAAAGGCATTCTCTTACATAACCACAGTACAATTATCAAAATCAGAAAATGTAATAATGATACCATACTATTAACCTAATTCACAGACTATATTCAGATTTTATGAATTATTTCAGTAATGTCTTTTATAGCTATTATACCTCAATCCAATTCAGTCTGTCATCACACACTGAATTTAATTGGCTTGTCTCTTTTTTCCTTGCCTTTCCCCTTTCATTTTTTCTTCTTTCTTAGAGACAGGGTATCATTGTGGTGCTCAGGCTAGAGTGTATTGGTGCGATAATGGCTCTCTGCAGCGTTGACCTCCTGGGCTCAGGCCATCCCCCAACCTCAGCCTCCTGAGTACTTGGGACTATAGGTGCATGCCATCATGCCTGGCGAATTTTTTTACTTTTTGTAGAGATGAAGTCTCACTCTGTTGCTCTGGCTGGTCTCAAACTCCTTACCTTAAGTAAGCCACCTTCCTTGGCCTCCCGAAGTTTTGGGATTACAAGTGTGAGCCACTGCTGCTCTTTAATTTTTCTTATTCTAAAACAGTTCCTCAGCCTGCCTTCCTTCCTCCTCTTCTCCCCTCCTGATATTTTCCTTTTCTTGACCATTCCAATTTTGAATACAGACCAGTTGTTTTGTACTTAGTTTGGGTTTCGTTGCTGTTACCTTATGATTACATTAATGTTATGAATTTTGTGCTGGAATACTATAGAAGGGATGTATTCTCCTTAGTGTTTCATTTAAGGAGGCACATGATCAGTGTGTCTCAATATTAGTGATTGGTTAATCATTTTATTAAGGTCACGTCTGCCAGGTTACTCCACTGCAAAATTACTACTTTCCTCTTTGTGATTAATAAGTAATTTGTTGGGTATATTTAGAGATGATGAAGTTGTCCTGTTTTTCATTAGTTTTCTATTCACTAGTAGTCTCAGCATCTAGTGGTGATTTTCTTTTTCTTAATTTTTAATTTTGTTTTGTAGAGACAAGGTCTCACTATGTTGCCCAAGCAGATTTTGAACTCCTGGTGTCAAGTGATTCTTCCACCTTGGCCTCCCAAAGTGCTGGCATTATAGGCATGAGCAACTGCACCCTACTAGTGGTAATTTTCCAATTCCATCATTGTTTCTGTATTTACACATTGGCATTCTGATGAAGGAATGCTTTCCTTTCTTACTTAATTTATTAAAAAAATTAAATATGGATTACGCTCTAATCCATTACTGTCGTTATTTATTTTGGTGGTTAAATTGTTGCACAATTCTAGTGGTAGTCCCTTCTAACTGGCTGTAGTGTTGTTTTGACGTACCCCTGTCATTTTTGAGCAGTCTCTTACTTTCTTGCACAAGGTGTGGCATGCTTAATCTTTTGGTTTTTTTTCTTTTGAGATGGAGCCTCGCTCTGTTGCCCAGGCTGGAGGGCATTGGCATGGTCTCGGCTCACTGCAACCTCCGCCTGCTGGGTTCAAGCGATTCTCCTGACTTAGCCTCCTGAGTAGCTCAGATTACAGGCGCCTGCCACCACTCCCGGCTAATTTTTGTATTTTTAGTAGAGACAGGGTCTCACTCTGTCACCCAGGCTGAAGTGCAGTGGTGGGATCATAGTTCACTGCAGCCTCAAACTCCTGGTCTCAAGCAATACTCCCACCTCAGCCTCTCAGGTAGCTAGGACTGCAGGCATGCCCCAACACGCCTGGCTAATTTTGTAATTTTTTTTATAGAGATGGGATCTTGGTATGTTGCTCAAGCTGGTCTCAAAATCCTGGCCTCATGTGATCCTTCCACCTTGGCCTCTCAAAGTGTTGGGATTACAGGCATGAACCACTGTGCCCAGCCGCATTTAGGTCTTTTATCTCTCTCTCTCTCTCTTTTTTTTCTTTTTTGAGACAAAGTCTTGCTCTGTCACCCAAGCTTAAGTGTAGTGGCATGATCTCGGCTCACTGCAACCTCCGCCTGCTGAGTTCAAACGATTCTCCTGCCTCAGCCTCCCAAGTAGCTGGGATTTCAGTTGCCTGCCACTACGCCTGGCTAAGTTTTGTATTTTTAGTAGAGATGGGCGTTTCACCATGTTGGCCAGGCTGGTCTCGAGTTCCTGACCTCGTGATCCACTCACCTCAGCCTCCCAAAGTGCTGGGATTACAAGTGTGAGTCACCACGCCTGGCCTCAATCTCTCTCTCTCTCTCTTTTTTTGGGGGGACTCTGTCTCACTCTGTCACTCAGGCTGGAGTGCAGTGCCGCGATCATAGCTCACTGCAACCTCCGCCTCCGAAGTTCAAGCGATTCTCCTGCCTCAGCCACTGGAGTAGTTGGGATTACAGGAGTGCACCATCTTGCCCAGCTTATTTTTGTGGTTTTAGTAGAGATGAGGTTTCACCATGTTGGCCAGGCTGGTCTCAAAACTTCTGGCCTCAAGTGAGACATCCTCCTCAATCTCCCGAAGCGCAAGGATTATTGGTGTGAGCTGCTGTGCCAGGCCCTTATTTCTCTTTTAATGTATAGGTTCTGCTCCTAACTCCCTCCATCTCCCTTTTTTTCCCCTAAGAATCTGGATTGCTTGGACTATAAAGTTTTCCACATTCTAGACTTTGCTAATTGCATCATCATCTTGCCCTTAACATGTTCCTATGTCCCCTCAATGTTTTATAAATTTGCTCAATTATATTGTTTTACTTTTTTTTCGTCAAGCATGCTTCATTGGGAGGCATATTAATTTCCAGGGGTCTCTCGTTTTAAAATAGTGGCAATTGATGATCATTAGATTCATTTTTTCATTAGGGATTTGCAAAATGATGATACTCCAGGTATATTATTTTGTCATTTATTAATTGGATTATTTCAATAGAGATCAGTTTTCACCAACAATTTGATGGGGGTGAAATAGTTGATTTTATTTTATTTTAGATTCGGGTACATGTGCAGCTTTGTTACATGTATGTATTGTATAATGGTGAGGTTTGTGCTCCTAGTTAGCCCATCATCGAAATAACGAACATTGAACCCAACAGTTTTCTCCAACTATTTGTTTAACTAGAGGTACAGTTCATATAGGAAAGACAGATGAAATGCTTGATTCACCAGATTTCAGAATGAGTTTGGTTCTTTAGTATTCTCCAAAAGATAAGTAATTAATTAGTTTTTTTAATAGGTATTATTATGAACTCATGATTTAAACATTTTGTTGTGTTTTAATCAATTGCAGCTCTTTTTTTCCCTTTTTTTTTTTTTTTTTTTTTTGAGATGTAGTGTCACTCTGTCACCCAGGCTGGAGGACAATGGCTCAATCTTGGCTCACTCCAACCTCTGCCTCCCTGGCTCAAGTGATTCTCCTGCCTCAGCCTCCTGAGTAGCTGGAACTACAGGCGTGTACCAGCACACCTGGCTAATTTTTGTATTTTTAGTAGAGACAGAGTTTCACTATGTTGGCCAGGCTGGTCTGGAACTCCTGACCTGAGGCGATCTACCAGCCTCAGCCTCCCAAGGTGCTGGGATTACAGGTGAGATCCAATGCTCCTGACCCAATTGTGGTCATTTTTTATTGCTCTCAAATTACCCCATCTTTCTTAGTGGGAGCCTCTTCACGTTAACGGTCTCTACGTCCTTGGTTGGGACATAACTCCAGAAGTGATTGATAGCCTGATTGCTTTATGTTATGACAAGTTTTGTACATTTTCTGCTCTATACCTGGAGTTGACTGTTTTCCTGAAGAGCTCTGCTTCCTTTTATTGGAAAATGCTATTTAGGATCCATAATCTGGGTGCTGGAAGTGAAAGACCTACCTGTTTTTCCTTTTTAAATAGCAGTGTTTATCATCTCACATGGTTTGTATGGGTCATAATTCTGAGGTGCCTTAGTTCGATGGTAGTGGCTTGGTGTCTGCTGTCAAGATGGCTTACTTACATTGTGGGCAATTTGATACCGGCTATTGGCAAGATATCTCAGTCTCTTCCCCATGTGGAAGGCTCTTAGGACTGCTTGAGTGTCTTCACAATATGGTAGCTGGCTTCCTTGAGAACAAGTAATCCAAGACAGCCAGCAGCATCTTTGGATTCATTTTCTTGTCAGCAGTGGGGTGTAGTGCTCTAGCTGTGGATTCAGACAACCTGATGCTGACACAAGCTATGTGGCATTGACTTGTTTGAACATTACTTTCCTTAGCTATAACTTTGAGACAGTAATACCTACCTTATATAGGCCCTTTAATATAGGACCTTTGTGGCAATGCAGGGGATTAGAATAGTCTCTGATACTTAGTGAGTACACATGACAAACACTGAACCTGCTGCTGTTACTATTATTACCACCATCACTGGTATGAACTGAAACCCTAAAACCTAGTAATTAAGTTGCCCTTGACAGAAATAGCCTTCCTTCCTATTTGTCAAAAATTGTCATGACAGAAATATTGTTTACAGATTGCAGATACATCCCAAGTATGGTAGAAGGTTAAGGGTTAGAGAATTATAACCACACCTGTTTGACTATATATATATATATATGCAGGGACTCTTTCATGCTGAATCTGTGTTCTTGAAGATTTTAATATAGGATATGTGTCATGTAATGTGACCCAGGAAGAAGCCAAGACCCCCGACTTCCCCTGGCCATCTTTTTTTTGCTTTTGCTTTTGCTTTTTTTTTTTTTCCCCCCGAGACTGAGTCTCGCTCTGTTCTAGGCTGGAGTGCCGTAGCATGATCTCAGCTCACTGCAACCTCCGCCTCCCGGGTTCAAGCGATTCTCCTGCCTCAGCCTCCCAAATAGCTGGGATTACAGGTGCACACCACGCCAGGCTAATTTTTATATTTTTAGTAGAGACAGGGTTTCACTATGTTGGCCAGGATGGTCTTGATCTCTTGAGCTTGTGGTTCGCCTGCCTCGGCCTGCAAAAGTGCTGGGATTACTGGCATGAGCCACAGTGCCTGGCCTTTCTTTTTCTTTTATTTTTTAAAGATGGGGTCTCACTATGTTGCCCAGGCTGATCTCAAACTCCTGAGCTCAAGCGACCTGCCCACCTTGGTCTCCCAAAGTGTTGGGATTACAGGTGTGAGTCACTGCACTCGGCTACCACCACCCACAATCTTTTAACTTTTTATTTTAAAATATAGATTCACAGGAAGTTATAATGAAAAATGTACAGGGAGGTCCATTGGACCCTTCACCCAATTTGCCCCAGTGGTAACATTTTGTGTAACTATAGTGTGATATCGATTGTCAACCATCGATTTTTATTTAGCAGAAATTGAGCAGCTATTATATGCTAGCTCTTTGAGGTATAAAGGATTAAACTCTGACCTTATAGGTTTCTGTCATCTCTCTGAATTTTCATTGTTATTGTTCTTAAAATATTTTTTATTTTGGCTACTTGTTGTTGACACTTTTATTAGCAGTTATTTTAATGTTAAATACTATGTTATTTCTGACATTTATATTTGCTCTGTTTTAAAACAATTTTGCATTGTGTCCCCATCTTCCATTTATAATCTTTACAGCATCAGAACCATGTTGCCTGCATTGTCTTATTTTAATCACGTGCCAGTTTTGCAGTGCTACCAAGTCTGGATCTGAGAGGCAGCTTGTGTGAATCATTTACATACATTTCTGTTTATATTCCCTAAATTAATTTGCAACTTTATATTTTTCATCCAATTACATGTTCAAAACAGATTTTTAATAATTTATTTTAAGAAGGAATTTGTTATATGTAGGATTTAAAAACTGGCTCAAAAAGCAGAAGCTATTAAACAATAGCAGAAACCAGACAGTATATAGGACTTTAAATGGTAATTGCTAAACATTTGAATGTTCCCACAAATGCGAGTCTGTGTGTCTATGTGTGTCTCTACATGTTATTCCACTAGGGACTTGCACAGATAGGTTTTTCACAATATCCTTGCTGTTATTGTCAGCCATAAACAAATTATACGTATTTAACAAGTTAATGTCAGATTGGCCAGGAGCCACTGGGAGGTGTGTACTTAGTGACATCAGCTGGCAAAGAGCCCTGGTAACAGGGAGGGTTGGAAGGGGAGTGGAGAGAGAGGAAGCAGGAGGGAGGGAGAAAAAGAGAGAGACTGACTGTATCTGGGGATTCTGGCAAGGTGAAGAGCTGGTCTGTTTGGCAGGACCTTCCCATCTGGGATCCATCTGTGTTTCCCTGGAATGGGACAGGCAGCTCTAGTCAGTGAGAAATCGCAGATGTGAGAGAGCTGACACATGTCCAGCTAATGAAAGGAGGAGGAAGGCTGGTCTCCGATTGAGCTTTGAAGATTAGGAGGAGAAAAAGAGGAGCTTTTGAATATCTATTTCAAATAAATTTGGTGTATTTAAGAATCTGGATTGTTTATAATCTGGGCATTTGGCGTAAGTACATTTTAATTTAGTTTTGGGGGTTAAAGTGCACAATTCTCTGCCTTTCAAAGCTTTTTACTTCTTTCAGATTACAATGGTATGAATGTTTCTTGATATCTGATACAAGAGTTCAGCCTTTCTACTCAGTTTTGTTTCAATGCTTCATTTTATTTATGTTTCTATTTTTCTGTTGCCAACTTTATATTTGAATGTCATGCTTTTTTGAACACAAGGTTTACTTAATAATTAGATGTAATATATGAATTCTACATCTAGAAAAGTAGTCCCACAAATATTTCTGTAAGGTTTTCCGCTTTGGATTGTTCTGTGATGTTTAGAGGAAATTTTTTTTCCCCTTTAGTATGCGTAATACAAATAGGCCATGTTAAAAAGATGGCTCATATAACACTCTTTTCTATTGTCAGATTTTATTTCAGTATATGCAGGCAAATTACAGCTAAAAGAGATTGAAGCAAAACTAGCAGCATCTCTTCATTTTAGATATATCTAACAGTTTTTCATTTACATTTTGCTCCTATGCTGTTTTCTTCTATTTTCTTGCTACATATAAAATAAAATCAACGAATCTGACTTGAATTGTGATTTTGGGGTAGTTTTGTGATGCAATAAATTCATGTGCATATAACTGTGTACTGTGTTCTGTAGTCCTTGTTAGTTTGTGATGCCTATTTTAGATTTTTGCTATTTCTTATATACAAGAAATAGAGATGGGTCTCACTGTGTTGCCCAGACTAGTCTCTTAAACTCCTAGGCTCAAGTGATCCTTCTGCCTCAGCCTCCCAAAGTGTTGGGATTACAGGCATGAGCCACTGCACCACTTCTTACTGTTTCCATACGTTGTCTTCATGTTTTTGAGGCCTCTGAATCCAGGCCTCCTTTCCATGTTCTATGGAAAGAACATGAGTTTGGGAGTTACACAAACTGTATAGCCATTATTCACTAGTTCTGTAATCCCAAGCAAACCACTATTGTCTTTGAATCTCTATTTTGTGTAATTCCTGACTCATTATTGGGGAAATTTGTCTGGCACATAGAAAACATACAAGTTAGTTTCAAGAGTTCTAGATGTTCACTTTTTTTTGCTGTGATAGGTTCCTAAATCCCCTGCATTTTTAACTTTAACTCTTGAGCAAGAATGGGTCTGGCCTGTAGTTCTTGTTTTCAGGGCGCCCTCCCTCTTGCTGTACTCATCTCTCAGATTGTCTGCATCTATTCTAAATGTTCTATGTTATCTTTGCCAAACTATACCAGAACAGAAGAACTTTGAAAAAGTCAACAAGCAGGAGTGAGGTACTGAATTGTACTGTTTTGTGACAACACTGTTTAAATTGTTCCCCTCACTCTGAGACCTCTTGCTGGAAAAATCTGTTTTTTTTTTTTCTCCTGTATATTACAAGTCATGCAAAAATTCTACCATTTCTCAAATAGAAACTTTAAAAACTATTTTTATTCCTTAAAGTTCTTCAGCCTTTATTTATATTAATTGAGTAATTAAGTGGACAGTATAGTACTGTTCAATTTCTTCCTTCCATTTTACAGTCAGATTTATTGAGGTGGAGCGGACTTTTTTCTTTTTCTTTCTTTTTCTTTCTTTTTTTTCCCGAAATGGAGTCTTGCTCTGTCGCGCAGGGTAGAGTGCAGTGGCGCTATCTCGGCTCACTGCAACTTCCACCTCCCGGGTTCAAGCTATTCTCCTGCCTCAGCCTCCCAAGTAGCTGGGATTACAGGTGTGTCACCATGCCCGGCTAATTTTTGCATTTTTAGTAGAGACGGGTTTTACCATGTTGGTCAGGCTGGTCTTGAATTCCTGAACTCGTGATCCACCCGCCTCAGCCTCCCAAAGTGCTGGGATTACAGGCATGAGCCATCGCACCTGGCCGTCTTTTTTTCTTTTCTTTTCTCTTTTCTTCTTTTTTTTGAGACAGGGTCTCACTCTGTTGATCAGTCTGGCATGCAGAAGCATGATCATGGCTCACTGCAGCCTCGACTCTTCCAGGCTCCAGTGATCCTCCCACCCCAGCCTCCTGAGTAGCTGGGACCACAGGCATGTACCACCATGCCCAGCTAATTATTGTATTTTTTATACAGGTGGGGTTTTGCCGTGTTTCCCAGGCTTGTCTCAGACTCCTGGCTTCAAGCAGTAGGGCCTCCTTGACCTCCCAAAGTGATGAATTAGAGGCATGAGCCACCACACTGACTTGAAGGAGACTTTGAAAATGGAAGTTTTCCCAAGTTTTCTTTTCTTATTCTTTTTCTTTCTTTCTTTCTTTTTTTTTGAGATGGGGTCTCGCACTGTTACCCAGGCTGGAGTGCAGTGGCGCAATCTCAGCTCACTACAAGCTCCGCCTCCCAGGTTCATGCCATACTTCTGCCTCAGCCTTTCTAGTAGCTGGGACTACAGGTAACTACCACCACACCTGGCTAATTTTTTGTATTTTTAGTAGAGACAGGGTTTCACCATGTTAGCCAGGATGGTCTCGATCTCCTGACCTCGTGATCTGCCCGCCTCCCAGAGTGCTGGGATTATAGGCGTGAGCCACCGCACCTGGCTCCCAAGTTTTCTTTTATACTAAATTGACTAAAATGATTTCATAAAAATTTGGGGGCATCTCTTTTGATAGGTGCATTGTTCAGCAAGCATCTTTGGGACTTTTCTGAATACTTGAGAGGATATAGTGTTTATGCTGAATTCACATGGTACTCCTTCAGTGAGAAAACACTTTCCATTGTAGCCTAGGAGACATGAGTGGGGAGAAAAGGACTTAATGCTTTTCTGTAGGATAGGGCCTACTATAGAGGGCCTGAAAAGGGGATTTCATATGACTGTGTCCATGCTAGGAATACTTTGGATGCTAGAGTTTCAAGAAACATGATAAGAAATAATATGCATTTTAGTATGTGAAGATTGACTCACTGTAAATAAAGTTGAGTGATTAAAAGTCCTGCTAGGACCAAACAGCTCAGGAGAGTATTGCTTGCTACTTAGGTTATAACCAAGATACATTTGAGTTGAATACTGGAGAAAATCATGGCTCTTTCTGAAGATTATGAAAGCATCATGAGAAGCTTACTGCTATGAAATGAGGAAATTCTCCTAAATTGGCTTCCAGTAATGACCCAAGGATATTTTCTTTTTCTTTTTCTTTTTTTTTTGCTGGAGTGCAGTGGTGCGATCTCGGCTCACTGCAAGCTCCGCCTCCCGGGTTCACGCCATTCTCCAGGGACTACAGGCGCCCGCCACCACGCCCGGCTAGTTTTTTGTATTTTTAGTAGAGACGGGGTTTCACCATGTTAGCCAGGATGGTCTCGATTTCCTGACCTCGTGATCCACCCGCCTCGGCGTCCCAAAGTGCTGGGATTACAGGCTTGAGCCACTGCGCCCGGCCTACCCAAGGATAGTTTCATAGCGAGGGTCCTTGCTGGACTGGAGGCACATAATACAGTAATGCCAATAAACTGGAGATGAGGATAATGACATTTAAGTGGCTTTGCGGGAACATCAAAAAGTACTTTTGAGTGAACGAGTATATTTAATACACAACTGGAAAAATTCAAGTGGCTCCGAAAGATTGGTTGGGTCAGTTCATTGATGGTTATTGTAAGGCTACTCAGTGTTAGAAGTGCTCATAAGTCCCCAGAGATGACCTATGGACAATATTAGGATTGGAAAGGATCCTTTGGGTAATCTAGTCAAACACATTATTTTATAGATAAAATAGGAAAGTTGAGGGAAGGATAATGGGATGACACATAGTCTCCCCAGTCCAGAGTTCAATATCCTCCTGGTTGCTGGCTGAGCTTAGACTAGAATTGTGTTGCGTTTCCAGGACACCCATTTTACGAATGTTATTTTGAATTGCCTGTTGTATGTGATAATATGGTAAGGGATTTTTTAAAAAGGTGAAATCTCACAGAGGAGATAAAATGTTCAAAAAGTGGCTGGGCGCAGTGGCTTACACCTGTAATCCCAGCACTTTGGGAGGCCGAGGTGAGTGAATCACTTGAAGTCAGGAGTTCGAGACCAGCCTGACCAACATGACAGCACCCTTGCTGGGTGTGGTGACATGCACCTGTAATCCCAGCAGGGAGGCTGAAGCAGGAGAATCAGTTGAATCCGAGAGGCAGAAGTTGCAGTGAGCCAAGATCGTGCCACTGCACTCCATCTTGGGCGACAGAGCAGGACTCAGTCTCAGAAGAAAAAAAAAAGTACAAAAGTAGTAAGTCCTGAAAATTAGCACCACTGTGGGAATCAGAGACCCTTCCTAAAGGAGGTAGCATTTGATCACAATTTAGAAGGACAGGAAGGATGTGGACTTCTCATGTTTGGAAGGAGCATAGTGGCAGGATGGAAACGTTCCCATTCTTCTAGAGCCTTAAATTAAACTTTATTAAATGCATAATTACATAGTATTCATTTCTACCATGTTTTGAAGTATGTCTAGCTGTTGCTGTCTTTCCAAATCCAAGATCAGTTGTTTACTTCTAAGATACTTATCTTTATGCATACATAGCCATCTTCTCTTTTATATGTGTGATTTATATACCAGGAAGCTGTGATTTAAAAGGTTTCTACCATGATGGACTCTGTGGATTGTTTAATTTTCCCTCCAAGTTCAAGTCAGTAAATAAAGGAATTAGTGGTGGTTGTATCTCTCAGAAAAACAACGTATTATAACTGGTGGTTGTATTTTCACTGGCTGATGGACTTTCCAAACAGCGTTTGACTTTTAAGAACTATATGATGACACAGATTGATGCTGGGAAATTTAAAATGCATATGGATTTAATTTTCCTAAAGCATGCCAAAACCTGAAAAAGCAACTCTTTGTGTTTTGTTTAAAGCAACAGCTCGTGGAAATCCTGTTATTGTTCAATCCTCAGCAGCTTGTTAGAGATGCCTGGCAAGGTGGGATGCAGTTCTGTATATGTATACATCCTATCTGCAGTTGTCTGTCATAGCTGGAGCTCTGCAGTAAATGGAGTATGTACAGTAGTCTCCCTTTAGTCGCAGTTTCACTTTCCAGGGTTTCAGTTACTTGTCTTACAGTACAGTAAGACATTCTGAGAGAGAGACCACATTCATATAACTTTTATTATAGTATATTATAATCGTTATAATATTTTATTGTTGTTAATCTCTTACTGTGCCTCATTTGTAAATTAAACTTTTTTTTTTTTTTTTATTTGAGATGGAGCTTCACTCTTGTTGCCCAGGCTGGAGTGCAATGGCATGATTTCAGCTCCTAGCAACCTCCGCCTCCCAGGTTCAAGCAATTCTTCTGCCTCAGGCTTCCAAGTAGCTGGGATTACAGTCATGTGCCACCACGCCCGGCTAATGTTTTGTATTTTTAGTAGAGATGGGGTTTCACCATGTTGGCCTGGCTGGTTTCAAACGCCTGACCTCAGGTGATCTACCTGCTTGGGCCTCCCAAAGTGCTGGGATTACAGGAATGAGCCACCACACCCAGCCTGTAAATTAAACTTTATCATAGGTATGTATGTATAGGAGAAAACATAGTATGTGTAGGGTTTGGTACTGTCTGGGGTTTCAGGTATCTACTGGGGGTCTTGGAACACATCTCCCGCAGACAAGGCGGGGACTATTGTATTTTCATTTGATTGTGGTAGTTTGGACAGATGGAGAGAAGATGGCGAAAGATTATTTGTGGGTTTTGACGTTAGGCTGTGTAACCGTAAGCTAATTTAATCTTCACCTCTAAGCCTCAGTTTTCTCAACTGTAAAATGGGAAAAAAATGAGTTCTAAGGATTTAATTAGAAAGAAACTAGCATGATACTTCCTGCATCAGCACTCAATAAGATTTCTCTTTCCATGTCCCCCCAAAACATTGAAGTCACAATAACTGAAAGATTTACTTAAAATGAGTGTCTTGGATATTTTTCCTGTCTCACTTGAGACTGACAGGGAACCCACTTCCTTAACTAATTCTTAGTCATGAGAGAAGGGTGCATGTAGAGAATGTGGCAGTCTTTAAAAACTCAAACCTGTTGCTGTGTGGCAAGCTGTTAGCGTTTAGGGACCTTTCATCAGTTACCCTGCTGGAAGAGCTGGGGGATGGGCTGCTTTGAGGGTGACAGATGTGTCCTCTGCTGCCGGCGGGCGCGTGCCGGCTCTGTCCCTCTGCTCCCAGCACCAGGTGCAGCCATTGTTCTGGCTGGTCTCTCTTCATCCGGCCTCGTCTGTTACTCTGCTCTTTCTAGCTCATTGTTTCTGTAGGAAATTAGCATTAAAAACCCATCTGAAACCCCCATGTCCCTCAACTGCAGGTGACTGTTATTGGCCCCAGCTGCCACCCTTGCGCTTGATTACTTCCATATGGGTCTGTGCAAAGAAGTAGTAGCCATTTATTGATTTCCACCACAACCCCAACCTCTATTACTCAAACTATAATACCCTGAAATCTATTAGACCCCCCAATAGGCTATATAGCTCAGTTGGCACTACAACTGTGATGAACGTTTTACAAGCAAAACTAATTACACCCTTTCCCCCACCCCCATCACCTCCTCCCTAAATATTAAGTGTAGAAACACCAGAGTGTCATAAGTGGAATAGTAAATCTTTAAAATGTCTGGAAATGAATCTGTTTCTAAGTAGTAAAGCTTTTAGACTTTGGATGGGATTTTATGGAAAATTTTAGTCACTGCTTTAATATTTCATGCCACACCCATAATATTCAAGCAAATCATGGCCCGGTAGGCCCCTAGGGTGGCTAGGGTGGGGGTAGGGCACACAGAAATTTTCATCACTTGTTTTTTGGTTTGTTAAATTTGATCCAGTGGGCAGTGTGTTAGGAAAGGGGCCTAGTTTAGAAGGATAATATGTTTTTTGGGAGAAAACAACATGCAGTCATTGTTAAATGCTTTAATTTTGCATTATTTTGTTGTTTGTTCTCTGTGTTTACACAAATATTTTTTCTAGTTTACTCATTAGAATAAATATCACAATGAGAAGGTCGATGTTTTGGACTTCTTTCTTCCTTCATCAGTAAACAAACTTAAGTGTTCCATTTTGGTTATTGTTCTAAGTGAAGATTGTAATCTCAAACAGGTAATAAGTTATCAGCTTCAAACCCTAGATAGAATTTTAAGGACAATCCAAAGTTGTTACTGACTCCTGATGAATTGTACTGTGACCTTGACAAAGTCACTACCCCATCAGTGAAGGGTATTTGGTGGCCTTTATAAGTCAGTAGCCCAGGAAATCAAGGGATAGATCACTGACTTTTGCCTGTTGAGAGTTTAGCAGTGTAACCCAGTTTTAAAGTAAAATCTTGAGTTTACAGCATTTTAAATTAAATTATTTAATAATTCGGACATGTAAAGCAACAATTTCAATGTTTTAAACTTAGCTGCATA
This sequence comes from Piliocolobus tephrosceles, assembly GCF_002776525.5. NCBI lineage: Eukaryota > Metazoa > Chordata > Mammalia > Primates > Cercopithecidae > Piliocolobus > Piliocolobus tephrosceles. The sequence continues at coordinate 6,333,675 of NC_045453.1, forward strand.
GAGCTTTTGTCATAATTGTGGAACATAGGGCCATTTCTGTTAGAATAAATGTCTTTTTGGCTTTCTTCTTTATATTCTATGTCTTTTGGAGTATAAAATGGTACTAGAGCCAGGCACTGTGTTGTGTGCCTGTTGTCTCAAGTACTCAGAAGGCTGAAGCAAGAGAATTACTTGAGCCCAGTCATTCAAGACAAGCCTGGGCGACATGGGCAGACCTCATCTCAAAAACAAATGGCTGGGCACAGTGGCTCACACCTGTAATCCCAGCAGTTTGGGAGGCCAAGGCGGGCGGATCACCTGAAGTCAGGAGTTTGAGACTAGCCTGGCCAAAATGGTGAAGCCCCATCTCTACTAAAAATACAAAAAAACTAGCCAGGTGTGGTGGCGCATGCCTGTAATCCCAGCTACTGGGGAGGCTGAGGCGGGAGAATCGCTTGAACCCAGGAGGCAGAGTTCGCAGTAAGCCGAGATCATGCCACTGTACTCCAGCCTGGGTGACAAGAGCGAGACTCCATCTCAAAAACAAACAAACAAACAAACAAACAAACAAAAATACTAGAATTTGAGAAGCCCCTGGCAGCCAACATTTTACTTGACAGCTCCTATGAAGGCAAGCCTCCAGGTAGAGCAATGTGATTATATTTAGAATAGGTTAGGATTTGTAGTATTTGAAGAGTTTTTTTCAAAGCTTTTTAATCTGCTCCTTCATTTTAAGCAGTGGAGAAATTGAAAGGTAGAGAAGTCAGTAAAGGGGAAGAGTTGAGATTTGAAACAGAGCCTTCTCTGACTCCAAATTAAGTGTACTTTGATTTGAAGTTTGGAGCTAGTACATGTTGGGAATGTTGACCAGTATTGCTATAGATGTTACTGTCTTGAGGTGAGTACATGTGCTGTTAACCCTTCTTTTTGGTACTTAGGAAGAATGGAGGTTTCCTTCTGTGGCCTTACTGATTGTTTCGTTCTGTCATTGTACATACTGAGAAACAAAGTTGAATAGTAAAAGGAGTTTGCAGTCTAATGTGAGACTCATTTTCTTTTCATCTCTTTAACCTTTATTAAGTTGTCCTCTCTCATTCCTAGGGCTAATGCCACAATGAAACTGGAAATAAGTTTTCTTGCACTGTGAATGTGAACTGAGGTTTCCACAAGCAAACTGTGCTTCTGTCTCCCCAAGGAGAGAAGCATGGCAAATAACCACAAGTGCTTTGTCTGGGCCCTAGGCTTCTCACTTGCCTTTCCCCAGTCCTGGCTCTGTTCTTCATGTCTAAAGTAGGGGAGGACAACAGACTTGGTGTGTATGTGATTGACCTTCTAGAAATGTTAATTTCCATCTTTATCTTGGAGAATGAATTAAAGTGTTTCCCTGCCTTTCCATCCAAAGGAACCATCTCTAACAACAAAGCTTTTAAAGTGGGTCTGGAGGAGGGACAGAGAATTGGTGATTTGTCTTGGGAGTTCTGTTGCTTTTCGGAGTCAGTTTCAAACACTTCAGTAAAAATGTTAAGGCTCTTTGACTTTTTTGGTTTGTTTCTTTTTAATGTACAACTTCATTCTCTTTTCTCACATTTTTTATGCACAAATCAATAGATACTCTTAATTGGATAAGTGAAAATAGTGGGTTAGTTTAAAGATAGATGTTTCGGCCGGGCGCGGTGGCTCAAGCCTGTAATCCCAGCACTTTGGGAGGTCGAGACGGGCGGATCACGAGGTCAGGAGATCGAGACCATCCTGGCTAACACGGTGAAACCCCGTCTCTACTAAAAAATACAAAAAACTAGCCGGGCGAGGTGGCAGGCGCCTGTAGTCCCAGCTACTTGGGAGGCTGAGGCAGGAGAATGGCGTAAACCCGGGAGGTGGAGCTTGCAGTGAGCTGAGATCTGGCCACTGCACTCCAGCCTGGGCGACAGAGCGAGACTCCGTCTCAAAAAAAAAAAAAAAAGATGTTTCATTTTGCTTATTTTGATGATTGCTTTAAAAATTTTAATGTGTACTTGTCTAAAATGTCAATACACATATCCATTTTTTTCTTTAACAGAAGTCTTAAAACACTTCAAATTGAGTAACTTTTTCAGTATATTACTGCTGTCTAGGATTTTGTTTTCATTTTGTGTGTTAGTCTTCCAGCCAAAATAATAGTTACCATTATTGTTAAAGCTGATATTAATTTAGGTTTACTGATATATTTATTGAATTATCTGGTCACATTTCATATTTATCACAATTTCCCTTCTGGGTTAATTTTCCTTTCTACCAAGTGTGTCTGTTAATAATTCTTGGAGAATCTGTAAGTAGTATACTCTTTTTGCTGATCTGAAGATATCTTTATTTCACCTTTACTTGAATGATAGTTAAATGTGGTTAGAGTGTAAAGGTTGACAGTTATTTTCCATTAGCACTTGGGAGTGGTGATTTCTTTTCCTTTTCTTTTCTTTTCTTTTTTTTTTTTGGAGATGGAGTCTTGCTCTGTTGCCCAGGCTGGAGTGCAGTGGCACGATGCCGGCTTACCGTAACCTCCGCCTCCCAGGTTCAAGCGATTCTGCCACCTCAGACTCCAGAGTAACTGGGACTACAGGCGCCCACCACCACGTCTGGCTAATTTTTGCATTGTTAGTAGAGACAGGGTTTTGCCATGTTGGCCTGGCTGGTCCCGAACTCCTGACTTCAGGTGATATGCCAATCTCATTTATATGAGGAAACCCCCCATAAATTTTAGAATAATATCTGTAAATTAGATGGTGGTAGGGTAGGGTATTAATGTTAATAATTTTGGTAATTATACTGTGCTTATGTAAGTAAATGTCCTCTTAGCAATTACACACTGAAATATTTAAGCATAAGATAGTGTAATGTTTCCAGCTTGCTCTCAAGTGTTTTAGATAAAAATATAGGTAGATGGCCGGGCGCAGTGGCTCATGCCTGTAATCCCAGCACTTTGGGAGGCCGAGGCGGGTGGATCACAAGATCAGGAGATCGAGACCATCCTGGCTAACACGGTGAAACCCCGTCTCTACTAAACATATATTAAAAAATTAGCCGGGCTGGTGATGGGCGCCTGTAGTCCCAGCTACTTGTGAGGCTGAGGTAGGACAATGGTGTGAACCAGAGAGGGGGAGGTTGCAGTGAGCCGAGATCGCGCCACTATACTCCAGCCTGGGCGACAGAGCGGGACCCCGTCTCAAAAAAAAAAAAAAAAAAAAATATATATATATATATATATATATATGTAGAGAAAAATAAAGTGACTTTTCGTTTTTTTTTTTTTTTGAGACGGAGTCTTGCTCTGTCGCCCAGGCTGGAGTGCAGTGGCCGGATCTCAGCTCACTGCAAGCTCCGCCTCCCGGGTTCATGCCATTCTCCTGCCTCAGCCTCCTGAGTAGCTGGGACTACAGGCGCCTGCCACCTCACCCGGCTAGTTTTTTTTGTGTTTTTTAGTAGAGATGGGGTTTCACCGTGTTAGCCAGGATGGTCTCGATCTCCTGACCTCGTGATCTGCCCGTCTCGGCCTCCCAAAGTGCTGGGATTACAGGCTTGAGCCACCGCGCCCGGCCGAAAAGTGATTTTCATACATGGATGAATTAATTGGTGAATTTAGCTAACTGATATTAACATAATTATTTGAATTATTCTTGCAATATTGAAATTATTTCAAAATAAAAATGTTTTTAAAATAGAATAAAAGAAAGTACTGAGCCCATTAACAAAAAAAAGTATGGATATGAAATTAAGTGTTAATTTAGGACTCTCTGAAGAAGTAAATTGAGCTGTGTGCTGAATAACAATAATGAAGTAGCTCGGTAGACGTCAGAGATAAGAATATTCCAGTCCAAAGGCTCAATGATGGGAATGAACTTGGTATTTTCAAAGAATAGAAAAATGGCCAATGTAGATATAATGTAGTGGACGAAGAGTAGAGGGTAGAGAGACAGGAGACAGAAGCTCATGTAGAGCTTTTAAAAAGCCAGCATAAAGCTTTGTAATCCAGTGAATTTGGATTTCATTCTGAATGATGGGTAACCATTGAATAGTTGGGGTAGTAATGTGGTCGTCTGATTTACATTTTATAAAGATCAGTCTTCCTGTCATGTGGAGAAAGAATATTATAGTGCATTACTGCAAGCAGCAAGACTAGAAGTGAAAAATTGCAAGTTTGGCCCAGCTTTATGGCAGTGAAGTTAGTAGAAGACAGATGATTTGGTATATTTTAGAGGAAGTTGAGTTTCTGAACTTGTTGATAGATTGACTGTTGAGAGGGGGAGGAGTGTTTTCAAATAAGTGTCAAATCTGTCCTCCTTGTTATTCATTCATTCATTTAAGTATTTAGGTGCCTACTGTGTGCCAGGTATTATTCTAGGTATTGGAGTTACATCAGTGAGTAAAGCAAAGCCCCTGCCCTAGTGGAGATTAAATTCCAGTAGAAAACACAGGCAGTAAAGATGATTAATAAGTAAAATATATGCAGCCTAAAATGTATGTTTATGTATATTTAAGATGTTTTATAATGTTACAAAAAATGAAAGTGCTAAGGAGAAAGGGAAAGGGTTTAAGGAGATCCAGGTTAGTTTGAGGAGGGTAGTTAAGGAGGGTCCCCACTGAAAGGTGATTATTTTATTTTATTTTATTTTTTGAGACGGAGTCTTGCTGTGTCACCCAGGCTGGAGTGCAGTGGCCGGATCTCAGCTCACTGCAACCTCCGCCTCCCGGGTTCACGCCATTCTCCTGCCTCAGCCTCCCGAGTAGCTGGGACTACAGGCGCCCGCCACCTCGCCCGGCTAATTTTTTGTATTTTTAGTAGAGACGGGGTTTCACGGTGTTAGCCAGGATGGTCTTGATGAAAGGTGATTATTTTAAGAATGCAAAGAGGCTGGGCACGGTGGCTCAAGCCTGTAATCCCAGCACTTTGGGAGGCCGAGGTGGTTGGATCACGAGGTCAGGAGATCGAGACCATCCTGGCTAACACGGTGAAACCCCGTCAATTAAAAAATACAAAAAACTAGCCGGGCGAGGTGGCGGGCGCCTGTAGTCCCAGCTACTCAGGAGGCTGAGGCAGGAGAATGGCGTGAACCTGGGAGGCGGAGCTTGCAGTGAGCTGAGATCCAGCCACTGCACTCCAGCCTGGGCAACAGAGCCAGACTCCATCTCAAAAAAAAAAAAAAAAAAAAAAAAAAAGAATGCAAAGAGATGATGGATGTTCAGTACTCTATGTGACACATTGCTTCTCACTTTTTGAGTTCTTCTTCTCCTTCTTCTTTTCTTTTGAGATGGAATCTCTCTCTGTCGCCCAGTCTGAAGTGCAGTGGCATGATCTTGGCTCACTGCAACCTCTGCCTCCCGGGTTCAAGCGATTCTTCTGCCTCAACCTCACAGCTAGCTGAGACTACAGGCGTGTGCTACCACGCTACCATATTGGCCAGGCTGGCCTCGAACTCCTGACCTCGTGATCCACCCACCTCACCCTCCCAAAGTGCTAGGATTATATGCATGAGCCACCACACCCCCGCCCTATTATTATTATTTTGAGACAGGGTCTTAACTCTTTACCCAGGCTGGAGTGCAGTGGTACCATCATGGCTCACAGCAGACTTGACTTCATGGGCTCAGGTAGTTGTTCCACCTCAGCCTCCCGAGTAGTTAGGACTAGAGGCGTTTGCCACCATGAATGGCTAATTTTTCTTATTTTTTTGTAGAGGTGGGGTTTTGCCATGTTGCCCAGGTGGGTCTCAAACTCCTGGGCTAAAGCAGTCTTCCCGTGTTGGTTGCCCAAAGTGCTGGGATTACAGGCAAGAGCCACCATACCAGTTCCTGCCTAGATATTATGATGAAGACTGAGGATGGTAGTTTTTGTGGAGCACAATCCTGACTGTACCTGTGATGTTGCATTCATCTTTTGAAGCATAAGCAGATCACCAGGTGAATTACCAGGTGAATCTGGAATAAGGTTGAAAGAAATACAGGTCCTGGCAAGGAAATGGAAAGGTGCATGTGAAACATTCATTTCTAATAGAGGACTAATTTAATAACAGAGAAATATACTCTTCCCTAGAAACAATTTGCTTTAAAGGCCGAGCGCGGTGGCTCACGCCTGTAATCCCAGCCCTGTGGGAGGCCAAGGCGGATGGATCACCTGAGATTGGGAGTTCCAGACAAGCCTGACCAACATGGAGAAACCCCGTCTCTACTAAAAATACAAAAGTAGCTGGGCGTGGTGGCACATGCCTGTAATCCCAGCTACTCCAGTGGCTGAGGCAGGAGAATGGCTTGGACCTGGGAGGCGGAGGTTGCGGTGAGCCGAAATCGTGCCACTGCACTCCAGCCTGGGAAACAAGAGTGAAACTCCATATCCAAACAAACAAACAAACACAAACTCTTTTAAAGTTGTGTTCTTTTTAAGCAGGGAAGTGTGACTTCATTGGCTTTTTGAGATGGAAGCTTCTGGGCAAAAGAAGAATTTCATGGGGTATTTTGAGATGAGTATGATCAGTCTAGTCAAGAGATGGGGAAGGTCTGAGCTTTGTTTCTTGTAGATGGAATGGAGAAGGGCAAAGAGTTTGAATTTGGGTTGTGTGATGTGAAGAATGATTGGTCTTAAAATACAGATTTATAATGAAAAGATTAAACTGACCAACATTTTTTGTGCTTTAAAAAATGGCTGATAAAGCGTTTTTGTGCTTTCAAAGAGAGCTTGGATGAATAAGCGTCGGTACTGTATGTATTTTATTAGACATTTGGAGTGGCAAAATAATTTCTAAAATATTTCTAGCAACTTCATTTTCATTTTATCTGCAGGATGAAAAAGTAAATTTGGGGATTGTTGATTAAATTAGCAAACCATATGGTGTTTGCGCAGACTGACTGCTATGCGAGGTAGCTGTGTTATTTTTCTCTTTCAGGATATGCTGTTTTACCTGATGCCAGTGTTCTGAAACACTTATTTTCTAGTCAACAGTAGGTGAAGCAATTATTTCTAGTCATTATGTTTTTTCTTGATGCCTTAATTAATGTCACAATTTGTGAAGTGCTTTATCCTGCTTTTTAAAATTAGTCTAATATTTTAAAAGATTACATCTTCACATTTATATAATGCTTCCAAACCTCTTTTCACATCATAGCTTACATAGAAAGTGTTAAGTTCTGATTGGCTGTCCCAGGCTGAGGAAATCAGTATCTCAGCAAACTCATAATCATTCTTCACAACTCTCTGACATTGGTCCCTGATAAACAGCTTGGGAAGTTCTGCCTTAATAGAAAAGGTATAGAAACCTTTCTGTACTGTATTGTAGTTAGTTAAGAGGAATTAGGAAAGAGTTACAGTCTTTCTTAATAGGGTTTTTTTTTTTCCTCTTTCACTAAAAGCCTAAATCTCACCAAATTACCAGGTGTTAATACTAGGAGCTATGGTTGTAAGAGTGAAGAGCTCAAGGAACTCACAGAGAGACAGGCGCAGAAACAAATCACCTGTGACACAATATGACAAATGAAATCACAGAGATGTTTATAAGGAGCTGTTAAGAGTCTAAATGTGGGAGGATTTATTTCTGTCAAGGTGCACTTGAGTATCAGGTAGGACTTGGAATTAGACCTTAAAGTAGGAGTTTCTAAAATGCTAGAGACAGGGAAAGCAGGGCATTGCAGGTGGAGAGCACAGCCTGTTTTGTAGACTTTCTGCCTGCTTAATGTCTAGCAGAGGTCTCATCTTAATATAAAAGCAGACACTGGAACTTAGGAGTTTGCTCTGATGGCAGAGATGGATACTTGGCCTGCCAGAGTGCCCATCTACCTTCCATTTATGTTGTTTGGATTCGGTCTCCACTATACTATAGCCTTATATTTGCATGGTGCTTTTAATTTTCAAAGCTTTTTATCCAAATAACAGCCCCTCAGGGATAGGAAATAAAAGCCAGCTGGTAGTGTTTTTATTTTTATAGAGGAGAAAACTGAGACATCACCATCATATCAGCATTTCAGTTCCCAGATAAGAAGGTCTTTTTTTCATCTCTTGATTGCAAAGGGTGCTGCCCAACAGGAATAACCTCCCCCAATTTTCTGGGCACAGCCCAGAGTGCTGACTGAGGCGGCCACCAGGAGGGCGCCGGCAAGGCAGACAGCATGGCTGCTGATCACAGAGCTGACAGCTCGACATCTGCAGGCTGCAGCTGTACATTTTTGCTACAGCACATCCGTATTTCTGCTCACATTTGTGAAGAATCACGGCATTTGGAAGAATATGAGTTAAACCATTCCAAGCGTATAAGTGTGCTCCATCTCTGGGAGTTTTATTCTGTACTGGGTGGTCTATGAGATCTTATAGCTGCTACTTTTCTCTGTTATTTATTGCCATATTTAGTCCATCTTTCCTGTCCCAATTTTAGTTTAATGCCAAAAAAAGATAGAGTGCTCCATAATAGATGAATTGAGTGGGTGCTAATTGTGTCACTGAAATGTTTGCCAAAGAAATTGTTTTTCTAGCTGATTTTGTTCTGCCTCCATCTTTCAGTCTATTTGGAAAACACAGAGTACCTGGTTATCTTTCAGAGTGTCATTGTTAATCATTTCAGTAAGCAGTGACGGCTGTTGACCATTTTATACTTGTGCCTATACTAAGTATTTATCCATTTTTCTAATATACCTGGATTTTTAAAAATAGTGATGGAATGAACTTTCTGGATTGTTGATTTTGACGAGGTATACCAAGAAGAGAAGGGTGATCTTGGTGTGGAGCCAACGTTTTTGAAATCGAGGCTTGTTTGTTCTTACTCCTTAAGGTACCACATTGCCACTCCTTAAGCCCATTTATTTGACAGTGGGGCTTTTTGTCAGAAGCCTCTCTGACTTAAATGGGCTCCTACATAGCAGCTCCTATGCTTCAGTTTTCTAACTTCTCCAGGGTGTGCTTCAGGTATACACTGTGTATTTATGTTCATATATTTGTGAAGAAAGACAAGAACTATGTAGTAGAATGTGAAGTCTCTTTGAACTGTAGTCAGTGTATCTTATTAAATTCTTGGTCACAATGTGCAAACTTCATTGAGTCCTACAATAATTCTTTTTGCATTATTTATTTTGCTATAGTATGGTCTCTGGAGCTCAGCGGAGCTGCCATTTCTTAGCCATATAACTTGGGACATAATTTTTTTACTTCTCTGAGTTACTTCTGGTTGAATAAAGTGGTAGTGGCAATGGTAACTTCCATTGTCTTAGTGTCATTTAAATAAGAAAATATTTTAGCACCATTATTTGCGTGTAATAAGTATTTTGTTATTTCTAAATGAATACATAAAGATGGAGAATAATGGTAGCTATTACTATTATAATTCTTTCCTGACTTGTATTTATCCTTCCCAGCAAGAAAGTCTTATCCTACTCAAATCTTGGGTAAATATGAAACTTGTTTCATTATCAATGTGGATTGAGAAGGTGTATATGGTATTCCTGGGCATCTGAAGAAAGGCATTTATTTATTTATATATTTTTAATTTTTATTTATGTATTTATTTATGTATTTATTTATTTATTTATAGACGGAGTCTTGCTCTGTCGCCCAGGCTGGAGTGCAGTGGCCGGATCTTGGCTCACTGCAAGCTCCACCTCGCGGATTTACGCCATTCTCCTGCCTCAGCCTCCCAGAGTAGCTGGGACTACAGGTGCCTGCCACCTCGCCCGGCTAGTTTTTTTGTGTTTTTTAGTAGAGACGGGGTTTCACCATGTTAGCCAGGATGGTCTTGATCTCCTGACCTTGTGATCCGCCCGTCTTGGCCTCCCAAAGTGCTGGGATTACAGGCTTGAGCCACCGCGCCCGGCCTGAAGAAAGGCTTACATCAGCTTTCTTTTGTGGTCAGTTGGTCACAAATAACATCAAAGTATCAATTGGTAATATTTATATTTATTTTTTCCTTTACAGCTGACTACTTCAGTATTGGTACACCTAATTAAAATTTTTCCACCTCTAAAATTTTTTCTAGGGCAATTTATATATGATTGAATTAATTTACATTGAGTATTAGTTTCCTTGGTTTTTAAGAATAGATCCCCCCAAAATGGTAAGTAGTTGATAAGTTAAGGCTGTGAGCAAATAGAGAATTTGGGCCTAAAGTTTAATATGGAAATGAGAAAATGATTTCAATTGATTTGTAGAAAGAACCATAATTAAGGGAATTTTCTTAAGTAAACTTACGTTTGCACCCATGTGCTACTATTTTTCTCTTAGAGCTTTTTAACACCTTCTCCCTGTCATAAGGTATAGAATTGCCATACTCTTTGAGATGTCCCACAAAGCTAGCACAACAGCCCTCTGCTTGTGGTGCATACAGCTGTCATCCAAAGGGGCCAACCACATGACATGGCAGTGTATTTCCAGATGTCATTCTCTCTGTTTGGATGACTTGGGAGTTTAAGAAGGGTATTTTCTCTTGAATAGGAGAAAAATTGTTACTTTGGCATAAGGCCCACTCTGGCACCATTCCCACATCTGTTATTGATTAGAAGTGAATGCTGGTCAGTCAGGATGCAAGAGTGCTGGTCTGATTATCAAGCTCAACCTTCAGGATGAAATACTGTAGGAAATCCGAAAGATGGCATAAACTGGCTCTTCACAGTCTTCAAAAAGACCCTTTCATAAGCTATTGTACAAAGACCTGGTGTACACAAATAGCCTGAGTGATGTCTACATGTTAAGAAGATGCCATAACATCTACATGTAGGATCTGTTCTTAGAGGGGAGCAGTGGAATGGGTGGTGGAATCCTTTTGCAATGATTTAAAAAATATATAATAAACATGCACAGATACTAAGTGTTCAACCCACTGAGTGCCTTTAAAAAAAAAAAAAAGAAGAAGAAAGAGTCTGTCTCTGTCACCCAGGCTGGAGTGCTCTGATTATAGGCATAAACCACCATGTCTGGTCTGTTCATTTATTTTATTTATTTGTTTTTTTTGAGATGGAGTCTTGCTCTGTTGCCCAGGCTGGAGTGCAGTGGCGCGATCTCAGCTCACTGCAAGCTCCGCCTCCCAGGTTCATGCCATTCTCCTGCCTCAGCCTCCTGAGTAGCTGGGACCACAGGCGTCTGTCACCACGCCCGGCTAATTTTTTGTATTTTTAGTAGAGATGGGGTTTCACAGTATTAGCCAGGATGGTCTCGATCTTCTGACCTCGTGATCCGCCCGCCTCGGCCTCCCAAAGTGCTGGGATTACAGGTGTGAGCCACTGTGCCCGGCCCATTTTTAAATTTTTTTATTTTTATTCAATTTTTTTTTTTTAATTTGGAGATGGGGGTCTTACTGTATTGCCCAGGCTGGTCTCAAACTTCTGGGCTCAAGTAGTCCTCCCATCTCAGCCTCCCAAAGCATTGGGAATGCATACATAAGCCACTGCACCCAGCCTGTTCATTTTCTTCATGGTGTCTTTTGACGAGCAGAAAACTTTAATTTTCATGAAGTCTAACTTAGCAGTCTTAAAAATTTTTCTGGTTTGTGCTTTTTTGCTTACCACCAGGTCATAAGGATATTCTCCTTTTTGTAGAAATTTTATGATCCGGGGTATTAGTTTACAACCCATCACTCCATTTTTTTGTATGGAATGAGAGGATTGAGGTTAGTTTGTATCTATTTGGACATCCAGTTCCAGCAATATTTGCTAAATAGACTTTTCTTTCCCATTTGAGTTGAGTTGACACCTTTATTGAAAATCACTTTATGTTTGCTAGTTCGTCCTCCAGCTCTGTTCTTCTTTTTTGAGATTGCTTTAGCTCTTCGGTATCCTGAACATTGTTATACAGACATCTTGGTGTCTGTCTGTCTTTCTCTCTCTCTCTCTCTTTTTTTTTTTTTGAGATGGAGTTTCTCTCTTGTTGCCCAGGCTGGAGTGCAATGGCATGGTCTCAGCTCACCGCTGGGATTACAGACACACACCACCACACCCAGCTAATTTTTATATTTTTAGTAGAGACAAGGTTTCTCCATATTGGCCAGGCTGGTCTCGAACTCCTGACCTCAGGTGATCTGCCCGCCCGCCTCTGCCTCCCAAAGTGCTGGGATTACAGGTGTGAGCCACCGTGCCCGGCCCTATAATTTTGATAGAAGGAAATGGATGGTACATGTAAAAAAGGTCCACCATCCTTGCTCAACTGGTTTGTGGAATTGCTCCCTCTGCTCCATCCTGACGTTCTCACTGCAGCCAGTCTCACCGTTTTTTTTTTTTTGAGACGGAGTTTTGCTCTTGTTGCCCAGCCTGGAGTGCAGTGGCGTGATCTCGGCTCACTGCAACCTCCGCCTCCTGAGTTCAAGCGATTCTCCTGCCTCAGCCTCCCACGTAGCTGGGGTTACAGGCATGCACCACCATGTCTGGCTAATTTTGTATTTTTTTTTAGTAGAGATGGGGTTTCTCCATGTTGGTCAGGCTGGTCTTGAACTCCTGACCTCAGGTGATCTGCCCACCTCGGCCTCCCAAAGTGCTGGGATTACAGGTGTAAGCCACCACACCCGACCTCTTTTTTTCTTTTTTTAATCTAATGCAGAGATATTCTTGAATTTTAAAAGCTTTTACAAAATTGGGAATACACATTTTAGGCATGTAAATTTTTAAATGTTAAGTCCTAACTGTATTTTAACTTTGGTAGCCTATTATTATGAAAACATGGTCATTCTGTGTAACTCAGTAAGAAATATCTAATAGTTGATTTTACTTAATAAACTTACTATATAAAGCCAGTATGTACTATGTACTATGTTCTGGCCATTGGACTTGGCACTTGGAATGTGGTGGTGATCAAGATGAACATGGCCTCCACTCTCAGGAGACTTACAACCTAAGTGGCCGAAGTTGGCCTATTCTGAAACAAAAATAGACAAATGATGCTTTTCAGGCCTTGTGATGTGAACAGACGTTTTTTGATATTTTTCATTACACAGCAGCTGATAGCAGCATCACAATTTGATAGGGACCAGGCACGGTGGTTCATGTCTGTAATTCCAGCACTTTGGGAGGCCCAGGTAGGCGAATCACTTGGGCCCAGCAGTTCGAGACCAGCCTGTGCGGTGTGGCACAGGCTGTCTCTACAAAATACACAAAAAATTAGCCAGGCGTAGTGGTATGTGCCTGTAGTCCCAAGCTACCTAGGAGGCCAAAGTGGGAGAATCACCCTGAGCCCACGAGGTTGAGGCTACAGTGAGTGGAGATCACACCACTGTATTCCAGCCTGGGTAATGGAATGGAGCCCTTAGACTCCATTTGGTAGGACGTGTGTGCAGTGTACAGATAACATTGCTGTTTGTTTTTTAATGAAAAAGTTTCCTGAAGCCATAGCATACAGCATGAATCATGAATATTGGAATGAGTATATATTGTCTTCCCTGCCCTGCCCTCCCATCCCTTCCCCTCCCCTCCTCTCCTCTCCCTGCCCTGTGCCCTCCCCAGCCTGGTTCTATCCCGTCCCGTCCCATCCCTCCTCCTTTCCTTCTTTCTTTTCTTCTTTCTTTCCTTCTTTCTCTCCTGTCTTGAGACAAGTTTCGCTCTGTCACCCAGGCTGGAGTACAGTGGTGAGATCTCGGTGCACTGCAACCTCCACGTCCCAGATTCAAGTGATTCTCCTCCTGCCTCAGTCTCCTCAGTAGCTAGGACCACAGGTGTGCAGCATCATGCCCATGCCCAGGTAATTTTTTTGTTTTCTTTTTGAGACGGGGTCCCACTCTGTCGCCCAGGCTAGAGTGCAGTGGTGTGATCTCAGCTCACTGCAAGCTCTGCCTCCTGAGTTCACACCATTCTCCTGCCTCAGCCTCCGGGTTTCCCCGTGTTGGCCAGTCTAGTCTCAAATTCCTGACGTCAAGTAATCAATCCACTTGCCTCAGACTCCCAAGGTGCTGGGATTATAGGCGTGAGCTGCCATGCCCAGCCCATTATGTAGCCTTTTGTGCCTCACTTCTCCCACTTAGCATAATGTTTTTGAGATTCATCTATATTACTAGTGCATCTGTAGTTCTTTCCTTTATATGACTGGATTGTTTTGTTTTTGTTTTTGTTTTTGAGACAGGGTCTCACTCTGTCGCCCAGGCTGGAGTGCACTATCACAGCTCTCCACAACCTCCGCCTCCCGGCTCAAGAGAGCCTCCCACCTCTGCCTCGTGAATAGCTGGGAATACAAGTGCACGCCACCATGCTCGGTTAATTTTTTTCTCTCTCTCTTTTTTAAAAATTTTTGTTGGAAGCACCATGGAGCCGCCAAAGCACCATGGAGCCGCCTTTTTTTCTTTTTGAGAGGGAGTCTTGCTTTGTGGCCCAGGCTGGAGTGCAGTGGCACGATCTCAGTGCACTGCAACCTCCACCTCCCAGGTTCAAGTGATTCTCCTGCCTCTGCCTCCTGAGTAACTGGGATTACAGGCTCACGCCCCCACACCTGGCTAATTTTTGTATTGTTAGTAGAGGTGGGGTTTCACCATGTTGGTCAGGTGGGTCTCAAACTCATGGTCTCGTGATCCACCTGCCTTGGCCTCTCAAAGTGCTGGGATTACAGGCATGAGCCACCACGCCCAGTCATGTGTGTCATTTTCTTTGTTACCTAATTTCTGAAGATTACTCATCTTTTAAAATATTGTTTGCAGCAACTTGTTTCATACCTGTGATTTTTACTGTAATTCAAGGTTTTTTGTTCTCTCTGTGTGTGTGTGTGTGTGTGTGTGTGTGTGTGTGTGTTTGTTTTGGTCGTCTTTGTTGCCTTGTTTTGTTTGAATCCTGGGGAACCAGAGGTGTTAGCTTATGTTTTAAAACTCACATTTGGCAGTGGTATCAACAGCTGTCACACTGAATAATTGTCATGTCATTATAAGGGTTTCTGTTGCTCACTAATCTGTAGGTATAAATCTGGATTTTAACCACATGTGATTGGTAAAAATTAGTTCTTGTGAGATTCTATGCTGTGTAGGCCATCTGTTCCCTATTCTCAAACCCAGAATGAAAAGTTAGCCTTAGAATTTGCAAGTCATGAACTAAGAGGTATGTTATAATAGGAAGATGGGCTGACTGAAGTCTCTGGAGCTAAGTTGGGACCTGTATGTGGGCACTGCTGGCAGAAACATAAGTGTGTGTGGATAAACTCTTAAGTAGTGGAAAGGAATCTTAGTTTTTAGCTGATTTTCAGTGGTGGACATGACCCCAACCAGAATCTGAGATATAATAATCATCTGTGATTTGATTGTACTTAAAAGATTCAGCTAAATCTTCCCTTTTTTGTCCCAGTCTACTTGAGGTGTACCCTCCTTGAACCCTTATCACCCAGCTACATCATGAACTCCTTGCAGGTTGGAATATCAGCTTCATGTTTGTGTCCCAAACACTTCGTACAGTGTTTGGGTCATGTTAGCCTTTTGATGATGTTGATAAAATGAATCAGCGGCCAGGCTCGGTGGCTCACACCTGTAATCTCAGCACTTTGGGAGGCTGAGGTGAGTGAATCACCTGAGATCAGGAGTTCAAGACCAGCCTGGCCAACATGGTGAAACCCCATCTCTACTAAAAACACAAAATTAGCTGGGCGTGGTAGCACATTCCTGTAATCCCAGCTACTTGGGAGGCTAAGGCAGGAGAATCACTTGGACCCGGGAGGCAGAGGTTGCGGTGAGCCGAGATCGCGCCGTTGCACTCCATCCTGGGCAACAAGAGCGAAACTCCATCTCAACAACAACAACAAAAAAAATCAGCAGTGTAACTTCTTGCATTAGGAGTGACAGCACAGGCCGGGCGCGGTGGCTCACATGTGTAATCCCAGCACTTTGGGAGGCCAAGGCAGGAAGATCACTTGAGGTCAGGAGTTCAAGACCAGCTTGGTCAACATGGCAAAACCCCATTTCTGCTATACCGGGTGCAGTGACTCACGCCTTTAATCCCAGCATTTTAGGAAGCCAAGGCAGGCGGATCACATGAGGTCAGGAGTTTGAGACCAGCCTGGCCAACATGGCAAAACCTTTTCTGTTAAAAATATAAACATTAGCCAGGTGTGGTAGCATGCACCTGTAATCCCAGCTACTCAGGAGGCTGAGGCAAGAGAATCACTTGAACCCAGGAGGCAGATGTTGCAGTGAACCAGGATCGCACCACTGCACTCCAACCTGTACGACAGAGCAAGACAGTCTTTAAAAAAAAAAAAAAAAAAAAAAAAGGTAGGAAAGACAGCACTACCTTTTATTAAAGCCAACTTCTTTCTTTCCCCATATTCCCTTCTAGTTTTTGCTTATACATGTGCATACTCTTTCCATTTTATTTTCGTGAATGTACATTATATCCTGCTCTTTCCTTTTACATTATATCAAGATCTTTTCTGTGTTGCTATATATTTATCTGTCATTATTTCAGTGGAGAAGTAGACCCAGAATGTGCATTCTTTTCATTAATATCACATGCCATTGTTTTCATTAGGTTGTGTTACCATCTAACTATCCTTTGTACAAGAACACTGTTGTATTGATTTGAAAAGTCAGTTGTTTTAGTTTGGTCACTACTACAAAGTTGTTGTAGGTACATGATAATTGACCTTTCCCCAGGGCCAAAGGCCAAGTCCCAAGCCGTAACCTTGCCTGGATTTCATTTTCTTTATCTGGGTAGACTGAGTATATGGCTTTCTAGTTTAAAGTTCTTTGACTAATTGTTAACCTTGTTTGGGGAGATGAAATGATTTTTATGAACCAGTAATTTGAATATAATGTATGATGTTTGGGGCTTTTTTCCCTTTAAATTAAATAATTTAGTAAAATTTAAAAAAATTATCTTGTTTCCAAAAACGGATAATTACATATAATTGAAAATGAATTATTTGTTGAATTGGATATATTTAAGTTCTTAAGTCAACTTGTTTGGATTTAGATGGTGACCCATGTCTACCAGCACTGCATTTAGTAACCATTTCATTAGACAGATGCTGTCTATGGGGCAAGCTGTTATATTATGCATTCATCCTCAGTACTTGACTGTCCTCTGGGAGACCAAGTGTCTCAAAATCCTGGAATTACTTTCTTGTACCCCTTCTCATACCAACCATACCATGCTGTGAACTTGCTGTGTATTTTTCCTTCTTGATTGCATACCTTCACCATTGTCATATGGTTTAAGTGACTTTTTTTTTTTTTTTGAGACAGAGTCTTGCTTTGTTCCCTAGGCTGGAGTACAGTGGTATGATCTCGGCTCACTGCGACCTCCGCCTCCTGGGTTCAAGTGATTCTCCTGCATCAGCCTCCTGAGTAGCTGGGACTACAGGTGCCTGCCACTACACTCAGCTAACTTTTTGTATTTTTAATAGAGAAAAGGTTTCGCCATGTTGTCCAGGCTGTTCTTGAACTCCTGACCTCAGGTGATCCATTTGCCTCGGCTTCCCAAAGTGCTGGGATTACAGGCGTGAGCCACCATACCCAGCCGGATTAAGTTACTTTTTTTTTTTTTTTTTTTTTTTTTTGAGACAGAGTCTTGCTCTGTCGCCCAGGCTGGAATGCAGTGGCGCGATCTTGGCTCACTGCAAGCTCCACCTCCCAGGCTCACTCCATTATCGTACCTCAGCCTCCCAAGTAGCTGGGACTACAGGCGCCTGCCTAATTTTTTTGGTATTTTTAGTAGAGACGGGGTTTCACCATGTGTTAGGATGGTCTTGATCTCCTGACCTCGTGGTTCGCCCTCCTCGGCCTCCCAAAGTGCTGGGATTACAGGCGTGAGCCACTGTGCCTGGCCTTAAGTGACATTTTTAAGGGTATAAGATGTTTGCTTCAGCCCATTAGGTAAACTCTAGTCAGCTTCTTTAGCTGACTTCTTAGTAGAATTTATAACAATAATAATATAGATGATAATGGTCGTGATGACAATTATAACAATAATATAGTCTGTAAAATGGTGTGCAGTTTAGAACAGGATTACTAGCATCATTTCCTGATTACAGAATAGGTTGGAGAGAGAGGCAGACTTAATTGCTTATTTTATAGAGCTTGAGCCACTGTTTTGGTGTGTTTAAGCATTTACTATATACCAAAACATGATATCCTTTAAACTTCCAGTGGGATTTTGACAGGGTAACTGAGATGCCTTTTATCATACTACCAAGTTGCTGGGATTGTAACCCAGGGCCTTTGGTCTAATTTGGGAGCATGTTTCCATTCATGTCTGCGGCTCAGATGGAGAAGGACTGGGGTTTAGGGCTTCTGACCTGAATTTTAAATACCCTGTCCCATTGTTCCCTCAATCCAAACTACCTGCCAACATTTTGGTTTTGAAAATGAGGTCCCTATAGCTAGATCATGCTGCCTGTGTGTGAAGAAAGACTAACATGTTAGGAATGCTTGGCATTCCAGTAGGTGTCTAAGAGTTCTTCTGGAGGAAAGCAAATTTAGTCAAAAAGCAAATGAAAATATTTTATAAGCAATGTTTCAAAATGATTCAAGGAAATTGGTATTTACCTCTTATCCCCACTGTGTCATCAATTCCATTTTCATGTTCTTTGAATACTGTGAGCATGTGTCTTTTTTTTTTTAATGAATAATCGTAATCATGCTATATATATATAGGACGGTCCCCCCATTTGGCGTTGTATTATATGCATTTTGCCAAGCGTTGAATGAACCTTCATAATTATAATTTTTAATGCCTTCACAGTTCACATAGACATGCTGTTCTACCATTTAATTAACCATTCCCCTGTGGTATAAATTGCTTTTTCCCTTGAGTTATTTTCTTAAGGACAGATTTCCAGGAGTGAGGTCACACAGTCAAATATTATGAAATTTTTTTTAGCAGAGAAATTTTTTAACCTCACTAATTGAATGTTGGTACTTTGAAATACATTTATTTCTGTGCTTTTTCTTCCTAGTACGTTAGTAATTGGATACTGGAACTAATGGAAGTGAACAAGCATATAGATAATCTAGAAAGCCTTACAGTCTTTACTGGAAATACATAATTATTTTCTCTCAAAATTCACCATCCCATTTTGTTATGCTTTGGCAGAGCAATCTAGAACTGTGGCAGAGTGATGGTTGAGGAAATGTGGGGAAATTGATATTAAAACCTTAGCCGTGGTAAATTGAAAGTTAACTTTTGAAGCAAAGCTTAACTGTAGAAGAAAAATATGATTATTTGTCATGGTTGTTGCTGAATTCTAGGTTTTATTCTTTTGTCCTTCTTTGCATATATCTGTCACTAAAAAGGTAGCTAATTAATGTGTTATGGTAATTTACAGTATGCAAAAGGACTGCCAGTGCTGATGTGATCTGATCAACATTGTGATTATTATCATTATTATCACTGAGGTTTTTTTTTTTTGTTTTTTTTGTTTTGTTTTTGCGATGGAGTCTCACTCTATTGCCAGGCTGGAGTACATGGAGTACAGTGGAACAATCTCAGCTCACTGCAACCTCCCCCTCCCAGTATTGAGTCTCCTGCCTCAGCCTCCCAAGTAGTTGGGACTACAGGCGCATGCCACCACGCCCAGCTAATTTTTGTATTTTTAGTAGAGACGGGGTTTCACCGTATTGGCCAGGATGGTCTCGTTCTCTTGACCTCGTGATCCGCCCGCCTCGGCCTCCCAAAGTGCTGGGATTACAGGCGTGAGCCACTGCACCCAGCCTTGTTTTGTTTTTTTTGAGACGAGTCTTCCTCTGTCACTGAGGCTGGAGTGCAGTGGCACGATATCGGCTCACTGCAACTTCTGCCTCCCAGATTCAAGTGATTCTTGTGCTTCAGCCTCCTGAGTAGTTGGGATTACAGGTGCGTGCCACCATGCCCAGCTAATTTTTGTATTTTTAGTAGGGACGGGGTTTCACCATGTTGTTCAGGCTGGTCTTAACTCCTGACCTCATGATCTGCCTGCCTCAGGCTCCCAAAGTGCTGGGATTACAGGGGTAAGCCGCCGCACCCGGCCTATTATTATTGTTTTGTCGGTTATAGACATAGGAAAACTGAGGTGCCTGTTGATATTATTTTGCCAAAACAATGTTCTTGATCTCATTCAATCTTTCTCTGAGGTTTTAAGCAGAACCTGGATATATGTGAGCCATTTATATTCTATAGCAGATTTTTGCATTGGCTGTGAGTTCAAAATAGATAAAAATTTTAAGATTGCTTCAAAGTCAAGAGATTCTAAATAATCAAAAATACTTCTTGGTTAAAGCATAAAGGGCCAAGGTGATATGTTTGGAAAGTATAGGTAGAAGGGTCTGAATTAGGGAAAAGTCCTGTAATTCCACAGAGGTATGTATTTTGACCCTTAATTTCTCTTTTCCTTGAAGGTTCATAATTAAGGCAAGAAATTCAGAATTGTCATAGTTCGGAAGCTATGAACTTGAGTGATAGCGTTCTCAAAGTATATTGGAGAGTTTCATAGAATTGTCTCTACCTAACTCTGAACTTCATTATTTATTTTATTTTATCTTATTTTATTTTACTTTTGAGACAGGGTCTTACTCTGTCACCCAGGCTGGAGTGCAATAGTGCGATCATGGCTCACTGCAGCCTCAACCACCCAGGCTCCAGTGATTCTGCAACCTCAACTTCCTGAGTAACGGGGACTACAGGCACCCACCATCATGACTGGTGAATTTGTTGGCATCTTTTTTTTTTTTTTTTTTTTTGAGACGGAGTCTCGCTCTGTCGCCCAGGCTGGAGTGCAGTGGCCGGATCTCAGCTCACTGCAAGCTCCGCCTCCCGGGTTTACGCCATTCTCCTGCCTCAGCCTCCTGAGTAGCTGGGACTACAGGCGCCCGCCACCTCGCCCGGCTAGTTTTTTGTGTATTTTTTAGTAGAGACGGGGTTTCACCGGGTTAGCCAGGATGGTCTCGATCTCCCGACCTTGTGATCCGCCCATCTCGGCCTCCCAAAGTGCTGGGATTACAGGCTTGAGCCACCGCGCCCGGCCTGGCATCTTTTTTAGAGATGGGGTCTCCATGTGTTGTGCAGGCTATTCTCAAACTCCTGAGCTCAAGCAATCCTCCTGCCTTTGCCTCCCAAAGTGTTGGGATTACAGGCGTGAGATACTGCCCCCAGGTTTTTTTGTTTTGTTTTGTTTTTGTTTTTGTTTTTTTGAAATGGAGTCTTGCTTTGTTGCCAGCCTGAAGTGCAGTGGCATGATCTCGGCTCACTGCAACCTGTTCCTCCTGGGTTCAGGCAGTTCTCCCGCCTCACCCTCCTGAGTAGCTGGGAGTACAGGCGTGCACCACCACGCCCAGCTAATTTTTGTACTTTTATTAGAGACGGGGTTTTACCATGTTGGCCAGGATGGTCTCAATCTCCTCACCTCGTGATCTGCCCACCTCAGCCTCCCAAAGTGCTGGGATTACAGGCGTGAGCCACTTCCAGCCCCATACCCAGGTTTAATTACATTTTGTTAACTGGACCTGTGTGGAAAAGAGGTTGTATGCATCCAAGACAAAAATTGAATTATTTCACATGTATTTCCTTTTAACTTGTTATGTCTGGGCTGTTTTGGCATTGAAAGCCATTAATCTCAACTCATGATTTCTGTCCCAAGAAAAACGAGAGTCAGATGTTCACATCTGGACCATCTGTTTCATTCAAATAGTTGAAATTACATTAGAAAATTTTGATAGTGATGAAGTCAAGAATTTAGAATGAATCATCGAATCCTCCCATTGAAAGGGAAGATCAAAACCTCCAACTTAGTATAGAACTATAGACTGAGAGAACTATTATTTTTTGTTGATTTTTCTTAACATTACCGAGGTATGATTGACATGTTAAAAAGCTGTACATATTTAACATATACAACTCCATGCATTTGGGAATAAGTACACCCCTGTGAAGCCATCAACACCAAAGTTTCCTCTTGATCCCTTTATTATCATTATTTTTTTGTGTATGGTATGTAGCTATTTTAAAGTATTGTTAGTCTTTGTTTTAACGTTGTTCAAGTGTTAAAGTGATGAATTTACAGAAGAAAAAGTGAACATTTTAAACTATTTTTTATAAATAGAATAGAAACTTAGGTGCAAATGAACACATGTATATAAATATATAGAGATGAACAAATGAATAATGAACAAATATATATGTTAATGTAACATATATTAATATGTATGTTAACCATAAAAGTACCATGGCCATTCAGCTCATGATATATATTTCTTTAACCTTTATTTTTGGCTTGTTTGAAGATTTATGCTACATTATATTTTCCTTTATTCCTTAGATTAGTATAAAGAACAACACTATATTTAAGAGCAGTACAGCCTAACCAGGTAAGGTCGATCACACAATGGCAAGGATAATTCAACATTAAGAAACTGAAAAGGGCTGGGCGAGGTGGCTCACGCTTGTAATCCTAGCACTTTGGGAGGCTGAGGCAGGCGGATCACTTGAGGTCAGGAGTTTGAGACCAGCCTGACCAACATGATGAAACCCTGTCTCTACTAAAAATGCAAAAATTAGCCAGGCATGGTGGCAAGTGCCTATAATGCCAGTTACTCGCTGAGGCGGAGAATCACTTGAATCCAGCAGGCAGAGGTTGCAGTGAGCTGAGATCACGCCACTGCACTCCAACCTGGAGGACAGAGTGAGACTCCCCCTCCAAAAATAAAAAATAAATAAAAAATAAAAAATGAAAGCTGAAAGGAGGATAAAAAGCAAACCCATTTCCATAAATACATCTCTTCCCCTAAAAAAGTGCATTTGATTAAGCTGAAGACCTATTTCTAATAAAAACAAGTAAAAAACAAGTTTTTGGTAAATAAAAACTTCAAGGTTATACATGCAAAACGTGGCTTAAATTAGAGCTGCAACATAAAAGTGGTGAAGAATGGCAGAGGACAGTTGGAGCTGTGGGAGATGCACAAATGAATGCCTCTGGCATGAAGCTTCAGGGTTGGAAATCAAACACTAGAAGCCCAGCCAGGCACAGAGAGCAGCCAGTTGCTGAGGGGACATCTCCCTTTGTCGTTATCTGTTGTGGAGATGTTTGATAGTCCCATACCCCCAATGCATTGTAATAAAGCACTCCATTTGTATATGCATCTTATAGTCCTCAATGATTTAGGCCCCAAAAATGATCAGTTAAGAGAATTACCTTTATTTTGTTTACTTTCAGAAAAGGAAGAATAAACCCAAACTCAATTCTTAATTTCTCAGCCTGAACAGTGTGAAGTCATAGTTGTCAAGATTTCTCTGGAAACAAATAAAGATGAATTCGATTCTTTGTCAAGGGTCTGTATTATAGGTTGTTCTCTTTTTATTTCATTTGATTGTAAACAACAACCCTGGCAGCTGGACAATATTGAATGATTGTTGTAAACAAGGAAACAGACTTTGAGGAGGAAATATCCCCACTATCAAAGAGCTAACAGAGCCTCAATTTCAATCCTGATCTGAATCCAGAGCCCATGTTTTTTCTATCACTGCCTCATATCCACATCGGAGCTGTTCAATCGATAATGTAAGCAACAAACAGAGGCCACATATGTAATTTTAAATATTCTTGTAACCTTATTTTTAAAAAAGGAAACAGGTGACATTCCCTTTGATAATATGTTTAATTTAATATACTAAGAAATTTCAATATATAATCATTATAAAATTATTAATGAGCATCTTGACATTCCTTTCCTTAGTGTTTGAAACTTGGGGTCTGGCATGGTGGCTCACACCTGTAATCTCAGTGCTTTGTGAGGCCAAAGTGGCAGGATCACTTGATCACTATGACCAGCCTGGGCAACATAGTGAGACCCTATCTCTAAAAAGAAAAAAAATATAGAAAAATTAGCTGGATGTGTTGACATACACCTGTAGTTCCAGCTACTTAGGAGGCTGAGGTGGGAGGATCTCTTGAACCCAAGAGCCTGGATGATGCTGTCTCGTCTTTTTTTTTAACCCCCCCAAAGAAAGTCTGTAATACTTTCCTCCTGTGCACAAAAAGCTTCCAGAAAATAGTTAAAAGAAACCATGAAACCCTAAGGTAATTTTTTTAAAGTACCTGTTGGGCCAAACAGAGGACTTCATTAGTGAAAACTCTTAGAAACCAGATTGAGTTAAACACATCTAGTTTTGTTTTTTTTTCTTGGCCCCCCCCCCCAAAGGCTATGCACATGCCCCAGGAATATACTTGTTCTTTCATTAGGCACAGTAAGATGGCTTTCTTCAAATATTTGAGAGTGGTAGGACCCCAGAAGAACTCTTACCAACTGATGGTCAGTGCCAAGATCTTCTTATTTATCTGGCAGTGGCATATTTCATCTCTGCAGCAAGGCAAAGCCCTGGGTGCTAGAAGTTCCTTCACAGAACCTAGGTGTCAGCCAGTCATGGATATTGTGCTGTGGCTTCCCATAATAGAAGAAAGCTAGATCTTTGGTTCCTGCTACTCCTGAGCATGCAGTTTTGATTATTGTGGTTCTCCCATCTCAAAACAAAAGCCAGTGGGCTGACTGGGCCATTCTTTACGTTGGGGGAATATAAAAACTCAGGTTTTCAAATATTAAGGTACATTGAGCCAGGTGGAACCTGGGTGGAACCCAGGTTGTTTTAAAGATTGATGAGAGTGGGTGCAGTGGCTCATGCTTGTAATCCCAGCACTTTGGGAGGCTGAGGCAGGCAGATCACTTGAGGCCAGAAGTTCAAGACCAGCCTGGCCAACGTGGTGAAACCCCCGTCTCTACTAAAAATAAAATAAAAATTAGCCGGGTGTGGTGGTAGGTACCTGTTAATCCCAGCTACTCGGGAAGCTGAGGTAGGAGAATCGCTTGAACCCAGGAGGCAGAGGTTGCAGTGAGCTGAGATCACACCATTACACTCCAGCCTGGACAACAAGAGTGAAACTCTCATCTCAAAAAAAAAAAAAAGGCTGGGCGCGGTGGCTCAAACCTGTAATCCCAGCACTTTGGGAGGCCGAGACGGGCGGATCGCGAAGTCAGGAGATCGTGACCATCCTGGCTAACATGGTGAAACCCCGTTTCTACTAAAAAATACAAAAAACTAGCCAGGCGAGATGGCAGGCACCTGTGGTCCCAGCTGCTGGGGAGGCTGAGGCAGGAGAATGGCATAAACCCAGGAGGCGGAGCTTGCAGTGAGCTGAGATCCGGCCACTACACTCCAGCCTGGGCGACAGAGCGGGACTCCGTCTCAAAAAAAAAAAAAAACAAAAAAAACAACAAAAAACAAAACAAAAAAAGATTGATGAATAGCTGGGCACAGTGGATCACACCTATAATTCCAGTGCTTTGGGAGGCCAAGACAGGTGGATCACTTGATGCCAAGTGTTCGAGACCAGCTTGGCCAACATGGTGAAAACCCATTTCTACTAAAAATAGAAAAAAGTTGACGTATGCCTGTAGTCCCCAGCTACTGTGGAGGCTGAGACACGAGAATTCCTTGAACCCGGGAGGCAGAGGTTGAAGTGAGCCAAAATCCCACCCCTGCACTCCAGTCTGAGCAACAGAGTAAATCTCAAAAAAAAGAAAAAGATGAATAAATATATACAGACAGAAAAGAAAAATATTTATCACATCCAAGTTAACTGAGGGTGGCAATGTAATTAAAAAGAATGTTTTGAAGTCACAGTTAGCTTTGTGGTTACCTTACTACTTGAAAGACGAGACCGGGCACATACACCATTTCATTGGACAAACTTATTTTTACTTAATAGAATATGATTAAAATGCAAAAGTTAATAGCATTTTAAAGTTTAATAGTTTTCTTTGAGACAGAGACTCTCTGCTCTGTTTTGCTCCTCAGAGTGGTCTTCTTAGTCTTCAGGTTTCTAAAATCTGATACTCTCCCACATCCATTCTCACGAACAGTTCTACATCCCAGTCGGTGGGGGTCTCCTGTAAATCATGGTCATTCTGTGTTCATGCTACCTCTATTTCCAAAAACCCTCCAAAATCTCTAGATACATTTAAATCTTCACCAACACACTTGGTCCAACATGTTGCTTCTATTTTCATTGTCTGTCACCATGCCTAGGGCACAGCAAACGAATAGTGGATTGATAACAAGCGTTAGTTGATGAACATGAAAAAAATGACAAAGGCCGGGCACAGTGGCTCTTGCCTGTAATCCCAGCACTTTGGGAGGCTGAGGTGGGCGGATCACCTGATGTCAGGAGTTTGAGACCAGTCTGACCAACATGGTGAAACCCCATCTCTACTAAAAATACAAAAATTAGTCGGGTGTAGTGACAGGTGCCTGTGATCCCGGCTACTTGGGAGACTGAGGTAAGAGAATCGCTTGAACCCAGGAGGCAGATAATTGAAGTAGGAGGATCACCTGAGGCCGGGAGGTCAAGGCTGCAGTGAGCTGTGATCATGCCACTGAACTCTAGCCTGGGAGGCCAGAATAAGACCCTATCTCAAAAAAAAAAAAAAAAAAAGCAGTGGCTCATGCCTGCAATACCAACACTTTGGGAGGCCGATGGGCGGATCACAAGGTCAAGAGATCGAGACTATCCTGGCCGACGTGGTGAAACCCCGTCTCTACTAAAAATGCAAAAATTAGCTGAGCGTGGTGGTGTGCACCTGTAGTCCCAGCTACTCAGGAGGCTGAGGCTGGAGAATCACCTGAACCCAGGAGGTGGAGGTTGCAGTGAGCTGAGATCGGGCCACTGCACTCCAGCCTGGGTGACAGAGTGAGACTCCATCTCAAAAAAAAAAAAAAAAAGAAAATTTTTTTCAAGTATAAGATATTGTTAGACACCTATCCACCAGAAACGCTTTAAGAATCATTACACCACTACGTGCTGAGGGTCTCTTCCAAAGATAATGATTTCGACATTAAAGATGTATTTGCCAACTCTGTTGATAACATTAATGCAAGTTAAAAACAGTAGCAACACAGCTGACCTGAAAATGTAAATAGGGAAAAGTGAAATATGGATTGTCGCTTCCCAGCTCCAGCAAATGTTTATTTAGAATAATGTAGTTATCTACTCCAACTGCACACCATCTGTTTCAGGTCTCCACCAACGTAATATTTCTCACATGAACAGAAAAGACTTAAATTAAAATTGATTTGCAACTTGCCTTTGTATGGAAGCCACCCCTACCACAGTCAAAATCGACTGAATCCCAGCCTCTTAACGGTGTGTCACATTACTGCTTGGGCCACACATATTGCAGCCAAAGTCAGAGAACTCAGAGAATCTGAGACTGATGGAGAATCAGCTAACTGTAGTCTTCTTGGCCAAACATAACCCTCACATTTTTTTTCTGAAGACGTAAAAACGCTATCAATTTCTCACACAGCTCAGCAATGGCTTTCCTCTGATTCAAAAAGCCAGGTCCCTTGGGTTCCAGCATTTCATACATCTGTGCTAAATATCTCTGGAACACAGAACCTTCTAGAAGAAATCCAGCAGGAGGCCAGGTGCGGTGGCTCATACCTGTAATCCCAGCACTTTGGGAGGCCGAGGTGGGAGGATCACGAGGTCAAGAGATCGAGACCATTCCAGCTAACACAGTGAAACCCTGTCCATACTAAAAATATAAAAATTAGCCAGGTGCGGCGGGTGCCCATAGTCTCAGCTACTCGGGAGGCTGAGGCAGGAGAATTGCTCGAACCCAGGAGGCAGAGGTTGCAGTGAGGCAAGGTCGCGCGACTGCACTCTAGCCTGGGCAACAGAGCGAGACTCTGTCTCAAAAACAAAACAAAACAAAAAACAAGAAAGAAAGAAATATAGTAGCAGTAAATCCTGACAGTCCAGCTCTTAAATATATCACAATATGTCAGATCTCCCATCTCTACTGCTGGAATTTAGCCCCTGTTGTCTCTCTCTCTGCATAAACTGCTGCATCTACCTCCTAACTATTCTTTCTGCTTCTGCTTTTAACCCCTTCAGTGGATTCTTCGCATAGTATCCAAAGTGCTGATTTAAAAGCTTAAAAGAGACCTAAACTCTTGCCACAGACCTAAACTCTTCTAATGGCTTCCTATTGCTCTTACAATAAAATATAAACTCTTTACCTTGGCTTGAATGCCGTGATCTACTCACAGCGCGGTGCCTAGCCTACAGCACTTTTTAATCTGTTAGTTTATTTGCCTTTTAACACCTTCCTTCCTCTGTTTTACAGATGAAGAAACCAAGGCTCTGGCGTGACTTGTCTAGGGTTCCACAGTAGCTGATAAATTGGCAGAAAAATCAGGATTCACAGTCATAGTTTCATGCCCAGTTTTCTTTCTTCCACAATAGCCTACCTTTGACTATTTAAGAATATAAATTTCTAGCTAGTCTGGAATTTGGCTGTTTTGCGAAACTGACCTTTTCATCTCGCGAAACTGACCTTTTCATCTCATCTTTTGCTGTATACAGCTTTTTATATTTACTGTATATTCTGTTTCAGCTACGAGACATTGAGTAATGAAAATTTTATATTAACTCTTTGCTGACTTAAAGTACTGTAGCCACTGTATCTGTCCCAGTTAAGTTCTGGGTGGAGATCTGTGTGCAGTCTCTTAAATGTTAATATATCATTTGTTACACATAATATGCTTGTTCTCACCTTCATTATACCTGTATTCTTAATAATACTTTGATGAAAGCAAGTTTTCAAATAAGTAGGTTTAAAAAGGCATTTTATTAGTCATGGGCCTAATCATTATAATAACCTAAACAGCTAGCATGTATTCCTATGTTATTTGTATATTTAGTCTTGAAATCCACAGTGCTTACAGCCCAGTAGATTATACTCTTTACTTGGCTTCTGGTTTTCCCCCTTATTTCCTTGGCTTTTCTTTTTAAGTCTCCTTTTTTAGTTTCTTGTCTTTCATGATCTCTAAGAATTGAAATACCTGGAGATCTGTACCCACTTCCTCTAAGATACCTGTTCTCAGGCTTTCTGTAGAATCTATATGCCATTAATTGAAAATATTTCATCACAACCTCAGACTTTCCCACCGCAGGCCTCAGCTCCATACTTTTATATCCAGCTGCTTATCCAGCATTTCTATTAGAATATCTACTGAGCATTTTAAAGGTAATCCTGATCTTCAGTTGCTCTTCACCCATTTTCCTTTACCAGTTCCCTCTTCTCAGTAAGTGGTAACTTCATTCTTCCAGTTGCTTAGGCTAAAAACCTCAAAATTGTTTCTTGACCTCTGTTTTTTTTTTTTTTCTTTCTTTTTTTCAGTCTCACTGTGTCAACCAGGCTAGAGTACAGTGGCACAATCACAGCTCACTGCAGCCTGAAACTCCTGGACTGAAGGAGTCCTCCTGTCTGAGCCTCCCAATCAGCTGGAATTATAGGCAAGCACTCTCACACCTGGCTAATTTTTTTTTAGTTTTAATTTTGTGGAGTCAGGGTCTTTCCATCTTGTCCAGGCTGGTCTCAAACTCTGGACTCAAGCCATCCTCTCACCCTCAGTCTCACAAAGTGCTGGGATTATGGATGTGAGCCGGATGTGAGCCGGCCTTTTGACCTCTATTTTGTATTTATTTTTGATTTATTTACTGCTGTCACCTCAGTAGGAGACTTAGTAGTTACTCAAACATTTTTGAATAAATATATGAAAAAATTCTAAGATTCAAGTTAGGAAAAGTTACTCAAATTCCTTATTTAACTGCATTCCACTAACTGGGGGTTATGTTAAGACAGGGGTCCCCAACTCCCAGGCTGCGTACCGGTATGGATATGTGACCTGTTAGGAACTGTGCGGCACAGCAAGTGGTGAGCCAGCGCATTACTGCCTGACCTCTGCCTTCTGCCAGATCAGCCATGGCATTAGATTCTCATTAAGAGTGCAATCCCTATTGTTAACTGGACATGCAAGGGATCTAGGTTGCACACACCTTATGAGAATCTAATGCCTGATGATCTGAGGTGGAACACTTTCATCCTGAAACCAGTCCCTACCCCACCCCCGATTAGTGGAAAAATTATCTTCCACAAAAGAGAAATAAAATATTTATAATAGAAGTCTTTCCATCCGTAAGTACAATAGATTTTGTATTCTTTCCTTCCTCACACTCAATAAATCATGTCCTGCCAAAATTCATGTGTTGGAAGTCCTGACCCCTGATACCTCAGAATGTGCCCTTATTTGGAGATAGTGTCTTTGAAGAGATTATTGAGTTAAAATAAGGTCGTTAGGGTGGATCCTAATCCATTATAACTGCTGTCCTAGTAAGAAGAGGAAATTTGGACACAGGTACATAGGAATACCATGTGAAGACAGGGAGAAGACAGACAACTATAAGCAAAGGAGAGAAGCTTCAGAAGAAACCGACCTTGCCTACACCTTGATCTTAGACTTCTAGCTTCCAGAATTGGAAGTCTCCTTTTTTGTCTTTCAGTCTACTTATGTTTTCATAAAGGTCTTATATTCCTAACTCGTTTGTGTGTGTGTGCGTGTGTGTGTGTGTGTGTGTGTATTTGAACCTTTTTGAAATTATTGTTTCTGTTTGCTGGTGTGTAGGAATGCAAATAAGTTTTAAAAGATTGGACATCTATCTTAGCAACCTTACTGAACCTGCATATGAATCCTAATAATTGGGTGGTAGATTCTCTTCAGTATTCTATATAGAAAGTTATCAGGTGTTTATAAAATGACAGTTTTATTTCTTTTCAAATCCTAAGCCTTTTATTGCTTTTTGTTGTCCTGCTGCTATGCCTGACTCTTTTTGTTTTTGTTTTCTTGAGACGGAGTCTTGCTCTGTCGCCCAGGATGGATGGAGTGCGGTGGCACCATTTCAGCTTACTGAAACCTCCACCTTCTGGGTTCAAACGATTCTCCTGTCTCAGCCTGCCAAGTAGCTGGAATTACAGGCGTGTGCCACCACGCCCGGCTAATTTTTGTGTTCGTAGTAGAGATGGGGTTTCACTGTGTTGTCGAGGCTAGTCTCCACACCTGACTTCAAGTGATCCGCCCACCTTGGCCTCCCAAAGTGCTGGGATTACAGGCATGAGCCACCAGGTCTGGCCTGGACTCTTGAGTAAACGTTGAATAGAAGCATTGAATCAGCTGGGCGTGGTGGCTCATGCCTGTAATCCCAACACTTTGGGAGGCCGAGGCGGGCGGATCACGAAGTCAGGAGATCGAGACCATCCTGGCTAACACGGTGAATCCCTGTCTCTACTAAAAATACAAAAAAATTAGCTGGGTGTGGTGGCGGGCACCTGTAGTCTCAGCTACTTGGGAGGCTGAGGTAGGAGAATCGCATGATCCTGGGAGGCAGAGCTTGCAGTGAGCCAAGATCGTGCCACTGCACTCCAGCCTGGGCGACAGAGCGAGACTCCGTCTCAACAACAACAACAAAAAAGAAGCATTGATAGTGGACATCTTTATCTTCTTCTTTCTGAGTTGAGAGGAAATGTTTGTAATATTTCATCAATAAGTATGATATTTGGCTGGGCGCGATGGCTCACACCTGTAACCCCAGCACTTTGGGTGGGAGGCCCAGGTGGACGGATCACCCGGGAGTTTGAGACCAGCCAGACCAACATGGAGAAACCCCTTTTCTATTAAAAATGCAAAATTAGCCGGATGTGGTGGCGCATGCCTGTAATCTCAGCTACTCGGGAGGCTGAGACAGGAGAATTGCTTGAACCCAGGAGGTGAAAGTTTTGATGAGCCAAGATTGTGCCATTGCATTCCAGCCTGGGTAACAAGCGTGAAATTCTGTATCCCCCCCCCCCCCCCCAAAAAAAAAAGTGTGATGAAAAGTGTGATCGGCTGGGCGTGGTGGCTCATGCCTGTAATCATAGCACTTCGGGAGACCGAGGCACGTGTATCACCCGAGGTCAGGAGTTTGAGACCAGCCTTGACAACATGGCAAAACCTCGTCTTCTACTAAATATACAAAAATTAGCTGGGCAAAAATTCCTGTAATCCCAGGAATGGTGGTGGGCATCTATAATCCCAGCTACTCTGGAGGCTGAGACAGGAGAATCGCTTGAACTTGGGGGTCAGAGGTTGCAGTGAGCCAAGACTGTGCCACTGCACTCCAGCCTGGTCAAAAGAGTGAAACTTCATTCCCCCCCCAAAAATAAAAAAAGTGTGACATTGTATATAGGTTTTTGGAAAAGAAAAAAAATGTTTTTTTTTTTTTTTTTTTTTTTATCGGGTTAAGGCATTGATCTATTTTTCCCCCCACTATTGTTGTATTTCACTGTGTACCAACATTAGAATCATTATATATAGAACATTTCTATCACTATAAAAAAATATAAACTGGGCAACATAGCAAGACCCTGTCTCTACAGAAAATTTGGAAAAAAAAGTGCTGTACGTGATGGTGCGTGCCTGTAGTCCCAGCTACTTGAGAGGCTAAGATGGGAGGAACATTTGAGCCCAGGAACTCAAGGCTGTAGTGAGCCATGTTTGCATCACTGGACTCCATCCTGGGCTACAGAGTGAGACCTGGTCCGAAGGAAAAAATAGTAAGAAGAAGATAGATCATGCCCTCTAACATCCCTGCCTTTTTATATTCGGTTTCTTCCCATCGGTTCGAGACAACCACTGATCTGCGTTCTGTAACTAGTTTTTCATGTCTGAAGTTTCACATGCATGGGATAATACAGTAGGTAGTTTTCTTAACATTTGGCATCTTTTATTTACCCTAACACTTTTGACATTTATTGCCTGGCTTATGTATCAGTAGTTTGTTCATTTGTTGATGTATTAAAATTTGTGGTTTGTTGATGACTAGTATGTTGAGCATCTTAGCCATTTGTAAATAATTATTTTAGGAATTATCTCTTCAAGTCTTTTTTTGGTCATTCTTAAAATTGGGTTGTTATTATCAAGTTTTAAGAGATATTTATATATTCTGTGTATTTTCGTATCTGAGGTTTCATGGCAGTGATAGAAGACAGAGAGGTCATAGGGAGGAAGTTAGTATATTCATGAACCAAGTGATCCTTCGTAGGTATGTTAGTCATCTTTGAGGTTCTTCCAAAAACCAGGTAGACCTAAGAGATGTGCCAAAAGCTCTGTAGGGTCCCAGGAGTTTTATGCTTGTATGGTTGAGATCACTAGTTATGACATTTAGAGAGATTGAGTTTGTGTATGTGTGTGTGTGTTAAAAAACTGAGTGAAGGCCGGGCGCGGTGGCTCAAGCCTGTAATCCCAGCACTTTGGGAGGCCGAGACGGGCGGATCACGAGGTCAGGAGATCGAGACCATCCTGGCTAACGCGGTGAAACCCCATCTCTACTAAAAATACAAAAATCTAGCCGGGCGAGATGGCGGGCGCCTGTAGTCCCAGCTACTTGGGAGGCTGAGGCAGGAGAATGGCGTAAACCCGGGAGGCGGAGCTTGCAGTGAGCTGAGGTCCCGCCACTGCACTCCAGCCTGGGCGACAGAGCGAGACTCTGTCTCAAAAAAAAAAAAAAAAAAAAAAAAAAAAAACTGAGTGAAAAATGAATGCTTTATTCTCCAGACACTTAATTATATGCCCCTTTTTAAATGAAGGTAGAATTACATTATTCTCTCCCTGTATTCTTCTTTTGTTCAGATATTTATTTTGTTTCTGTAATTGGCATGTCCCTAATTTGGTTTAGGTACTCTCCCTGACTTTTACAAGTGTTACATTATTGTTGTGAAAGGAAGGAAAAAAAGCACCCTGACCAACATAGAAAGTTATTTTAGTTAGAAACTTAACAATCCTACAACTGTCTGAGTCCTACCTCCCAAGATACATACTTCTACCAATTTGTTGTATATCCTTTCTGGCTTCTACAAGTGTGTGTGTGTTCATGTTATTCTATAGTTCCTTTATGTAATTGGGACCCTACTTTAATTTACTGAACTGGGATGGATAAAAATAAGACTAACCAAGAGTTGAGACTCTGTTGAAGAAATGAAGGACATAATGAAAGTCATAGATGTCAGTTTTTTGTTTTTTGTTTTTTGTTTTTGAGATGGAGTTTCCCTCTTGTCACCCAGGCTGGAGTGCAATGGCACGATTTCGGCTCACTGCGACTTCCTTTTATAGTTCTTTGGTAGGTACTCGGCCTCCCAAGTAGCTAGGACCACAGGTGAGTGCCACTGTGCCCAGCTAATTCTTTTATTTTTTGATAAGACAGTGTCTCACTTTATTGCCCAGGCTGGTTTTCCAGCTTTTTAAATCAGTTATAGCAGAAGTCAGTAAACTGTGGCCCACTGTCGACCAGGCATGGTGGCTTCATGCTTGTAATCCCAGCACTTTGGGAGGCCTAGGCAGGTGGATCGCCTGAGCTCAGGAGTTTGAGACCAGCCTGGGCAACAGGGTGAAACTCTGTCTCTACTAAAATACAAAAAATTTAGCTGGGCTCAGTGGCATGTGACTGTAGTCCCAGCTACTTGGGAAGCTGAGGCAGGAGAATTGCTTGAACCTGGGAGGTAGAGGTTGCAGTGAGCAGAGATCGCGCCACTGCAATCCAGCCTGGACGACAGAGTGAGACTGCGTCTCAAAACAAACAAACAAACAAACAAAAAAACTGTGGCCCACTGTCCATTTTTGTAAATAAAGATTGATTGGAACACAGCCAAGTCCATTTATTTGTATATTGTCTATAGTGTGCTACAGCAGAGCAAAAAAATATTTACTGTCTTGCCTTTGGCAGGAAAAATTTCCTAATTCCTGAGCTATAATAATGATAAATTAATTTTCCAGTATAAATATATAAACATTGAATGTAAAAGGTCCTTATAAAATACTTTCTGGTAATTTCCCCCCCCCCCCCCCCCCCCCCCTTTTTTTTTTGAGACTGAGTCTTACTCTGTTGCCCAGGCTGGCGTGCAATGGTGTGATCTTGGCTCACTGCAACCTCCACCTCCCATGTTCAAGCAATTCTCCTGCCACAGCCTCCCGAGTAGCTGGGTTTACAGGTGCCCACCACCACGCCTGGCTAATTTTTTGTATTTTTAGTAGGGACAGGGTTTCACCATGTTGGCCAGGTTGGTCTTGAACTCCTGACCTCGGGTGATCCACCCACCTCAACCTCCCAAAGTGCTGGGATTACAGGCGTGAGCCACTGTGCCCGACCTCTGGTAATTTCTTTACTTTGAATCCTTATGTCTCCATTTTTGTTTGTCATTATAAACAGTTGTTCCTGGCCATCTCGGCATATGAAGCCTGCATGTCATTAGGAAGTTGGATGTGTTGTCAGGTTTGTGGCAGAGTTACAAAGATGGTAAATGCTCATCCTTAAGCATGTACTGTGTCCATAATCAGTTTAGCCAACTGTATAAGGCTATAAATGTAACAGTAATTTTGATGTTCCTTCCTCCATCTTTTTTTTTTTTTTTGAGACAGAGTCTCGCTCTGTCACCCAGGCTGGAGTGCAGTGGCCGGATCTCAGCTCACTGCAAGCTCTGCCTCCCAGGTTCACACCATTCTCCCGCCTCAGCCTCCCGAGTAGCTGGGACTACAGGCGCCTGCCACCTCGCCCGGCTAGTTTTTTGTGTTTTTTAGTAGAGACGGGGTTTCACCGTGTTCACCAGGATGGTCTCGATCTCCTGACCTTGTGATCCACCCGTCTCGGCCTCCCAAAGTGCTGGGATTACAGGCTTGAGCTACCGCGCCCGGCCCTTCCTCCATCTTTAGCAGGTTAGAATTATCAGTTTTGGAAAGTCTTTTTTTTTTTTTTTTTTTTGGTGATGGAGTCTTGCTATCGTCCAGGCTGAAGTGCAGTGGCACCATTTCAACTCACTGCAACCTCCACCTCCCGGGTTCAAGCAGTTCTTCTGCCTCAGCTTCCTGAGTAGCTGGGATTACAGGCGCCTGCCACCATGCCCAGCTGATTTTTGTTTAGTAGAGACGGGGTTTCACCATGTTGGCCAGGCTGGTCTTGAACTCCTGACCTCAGGTGATCCACCTACCTTGGCCTCCCAATGTGCTGGGATTATAGGTGTGAGCCACTGCACCCGGCCTGGAAATTCTTATCATACGACAATTACACATTCAGAACATTTACCTGTCCTTGGCAGGGATTGAAGACAGACTATGGTCCAGGAAATCTTTTCCCTGATTTTTCCTTCTGCTGTGATACCACCTTTGGGGGCACTATTCAAACTATATCCCGTGTGCTATCTGGAGAGCCCATGTAGCCTTTCCAACAAACACCTTAACATTGAGTTAAGACTTGCCTGGCCATCATACATGGTAACGTTTTTATTTCTTTATTTTCCCAGTACTGTATGTCTGTCTTTCCCATAAGTAAGGTCCCTGCCTACCTTCATCTCTGAACTTCCCTAAGGCCTGGCAAATCCAGGACGGTCAAGTAGATTGGGATCTGGGATCCTCAAAATTCAGGACCAAATTATTGGAAATAATCCAATTGTTCATTGACAAGGGATTGTTTAAATGAACTGTGATACTCCTTCAAAGTGTATTATAATACTATTTTTAAAAATTATGAAATTAAGAATTCCAAGACATAATGTGATGTTATAAAACGAAAAAAAAATAAGGAACAATATAATTTGTATGTGGTATAGATTAGTTGTCTATTCCTACATAACAAACCATGTCAAAACTTCATGGCCTAAAATGATAAGCCTCCCCGCTCCTTTCTCTTAGTCTGATCCGCCCACCTCAGCCTCCCAAAATGTTGGGATTACAGGCACGAGCCACCACTCCCAGCCTGAGAGTCTGATTTTTGGTGGGTTTTTTTTGTTTTGTTTTTGTTTTTGCTTGTTTGTTTTTAGACAGAGTCTTGCTCTGTTGCCCAGACTGGAGTGCAGTGGCACAGTCTCGTTGCTCACTGCAACCTCCGCCTCTTGGGTTCAAGCAGTTCTTCTGCCTCAGCCTCCTGAGTAGCTGGGATTACAGGTGCGTGCCACAACACTCAACTAATTTTTGTATTTTTAGTAGACACAGGGTTTCACCCTGTTGGCCAGGCTGATCTTGAACTCCTGGCCTCAGGTGATCCGCACACCTCAGCCTCCCAAAGCGCTGGGATTACAGGCGCGAGACACCACGCTCGGCCTGGAGTCTGACTTTTTTTTTATAGAGCAATGGATTTAATGGCTTCCTTGGCCAGCTTCTTTGGAATGATCAGTGTTCCTGTCATTATAGGAAAGATCTCTATATGGATTTTTATTGGTAAATCTAATATAGAAAGATCTATATTCTGCACATTTTCTCAGTGATAATAAACAGGAACACTTGACCAAATCTACCCCACACAGTGCAGATAACATCTCAAAAGCTCGGTAAACTGTTATTCTAATAGATTATTATTTTTTTATTTTATTTTTTATTTTGAGACAGAGGTCTTACCCTGTCACCCAGGTTGGGGTACAGTGGTGTCATCACAGCTCACTGTAGCCTCGACTTCCTGGACTCAGTTGATGCTCCCATCCCAACCTCATGAGTAGCTGGGAACACAGGCGTGCGCCACCACATCCAGCTAGTTTTTTTTTTTTTAGAGAGATGAGGCCTCCCTGTGTTGGCCAGCCTGTTCTTAAACTCCTGGCAATCCTCGTGTCCAGCAATTCTCCTGTCTCAAGGTGGTGTGGATTACAGGCATGAGCCATTGTGCCCAACCATAATTCTAATATATTTTAAAATCTGATTCAAGTAAAACATGTGAGAGTATCTGCTGTATACCCATCATTGTTATGTCCATTATGGTACCCTTCATGTAACCCTGTGCTGAATTATCCCCAGGGACAGATAAAGAAAATCAGTGTCACTAGTGAGTGATGGAGCATTCTTCACATCATGCTCACTTTTTGCCTCACATGCTTTCTCCTTGAGATCTATAAGTTTTTCTTCTTTCCAGTCACTTAGGAGTAGCCTTTCCCTTCAGATAACCTCATTATATTTTATCTTGTATTTACACCTCTGCTCTTTGCCAGTCTCTAATTTAAAAAAAAAAAAAAGCAATTTATAATGATTTGTAAATGCCCTTGTTTGTGGACAATTTATCATAGAAGATTCTTCTCCAATAGCATGTTTCTGAGATGTCTCAGTAATATAGTGGTTCCCCCTTACCCACAGGGAATACATTCTAAGACCCCCAGTGGATGCCTGAAACCATGGGAAGTATTAAACCCTACATACATTCCTTTTGAACTGTAACTGAACCCATATCATACACTATGGCTGTAACGTTTGCTGTTTGAGATGCAGCAGCAAAATGAGCACAAACGTCTTTTTCCTTCTTACAGTAGATGTCAGCAACCTCAGCATAGGAATTTTTTCTTTCCTTATGAAGTCAAGAACTTCCACCTTTTCACTTAGTACTTTATAGCTTCACTTTGGTGTATCCAAATTGCCAACATCACTCCTCTTTTACTTTGGGGCCATCATTAAGTAATATCAGGGTTACTTGACCACAAGCACTGCACCACCATGACAGTTCATCTGATGGTAACCAAGACGGCTACTAAGTGACTTATGGTCAGATAGTGTATACTCCGGACAAAGGGATAATTCACATCCTAGGTGGGATGGTGTGAGATTTCGTCACACTATTCAGTATGGTGCTCAATTTAAAACTTATGAATTGTTTATTTCTGAAATTTTCCATTTAATATTTTTGGACCTTGGTTGACTGTAAGTAATTGAAACTGTGGAAACTGAAACTGCAGATAAGAGGGAGAGTGCTGGGTGTTCTATGTTTCTTTCCTGGGGAGCTACAGAATAGTTCTACTCTTCAGTTTAATCTTTGATTCTTTAAATTCCTATGTAGGAAAAAATATCACTGCTATCACACAGATAACTGTTTATTACTTTATTCTTTCATGTGTTTTCTGTTTTCATGATATCCTTAGCAAGTCGCGCACAGTGAAGAAAGTATTCAGACATATTTTCCTGTTTTGACTCATCAAGTTCTTTAGCTTCCCATGGTTTAGGTGTTGAACCATAAGTCATTTTGGAGGTACATGTTGTAATACCTGGGTTTTATTTTTTAATATATACACACATATATATGCACACATGCATTTATTTGTAATACACACACATATACAAAAATATTCAGAATAATCAAAAGACAAACTCATGGGGTGACTAAATTGTCAGTTACTTTGAAATTATAATTCAGTTGGACACTTATGGCAAAACCAAGGTTTATTTTGACTTCCTGGGACTAAATCTTTATGGCTGTTTGATATTTTAAGCAATAGTGTTTATGGACTCAAGCCACAATTGAGGGAAAAGGGAAAAGAATTTTCTGCTTCTTGAACTCTATCTAAGGTTCTCCAAGATTGAAAAGAGTTCAATATATGGTTGATTCTTTCATGGGATCCAGCTAGAATGTAACACATAACTATCAGTTTCATAAAAATTCAAAAAGGAAGTCACCATTACTAGGATGACATAAAGGCATGTCATAGCCCTCTTCCTACAGGGACTTACTATGATCCTACTGTGACCCCAAGCAGAGGGTTAAAATGCCTACTTTGGAACATACCCTTTCCCATCATCTGAGCAACTGCTGAATATGTCACCTTGTAAACCACTTGGATAGATCTCATTACATGAAGGGGATTCATGCCACCCAGCTTCCAACAAAAATACAACTTTACATTGTGCTTGGTGATTTTGCAGCTGTTAATTCTTGGATCATTCCATACAGTATCTCTGAGGTTACATGGATAAATTGTTGATAGTATACCTATTTTCCACAGAAAACAGATGTTAAAATTAACTTGGTCAAGGTCACATACCTAGTTAATAGTATGTCCAGAATTTGACACGAGGATTTCTGTCTTCTAATCATCATTCCTGTTTATTAAGCACCTTCTTTATCCCTTGCAGTGATTTAGGCATCATCTTTAATCATTACATGTTTCTTGACAGGTAGGTCTTACTGTCATTCATTTTACATATGTTGAAAATGAGGCCTAGAAAGGTGAAATGAATTGGTGAAATTCAATTGCGTTGTAACAGAATGAGAATTCAAACCGAATCTCTCAGTCTTCATACCTGTGCTTTTTCTGCCTCATTCACTTGAAACATGAAGAAAACACTAGTGTTGTAGATTTTGGGTGGTGAAATGAAAAGTATCAATCTGTAAACAGTTCTTTAGTGGCTGTGTTTGGCCCACTGTCAAAGCTTTTGGTTGGTTAGAGCACATAGTTCAGCATTCTGCAGTTGGACTGCTCTAACTTTTTTATTCTGCCAAGTGCTGAATGTTAAAACTCATCTCACTGCTAAGCCTTCCTCAAGCCTTTGGCACCCTTGCTATAGAGCCAGGTGGTCTGAAGAAAGGCTCCCTCTAGGTTGTTGCACACTGTACACAACACATTACAGTGCGAGACAACTGTCAGTTCCTTCCTTTCCTTCTCCCCTACCCTTCCAGAAAGCTGGGGCCCAGATGGAAGAGCTGGAAATGTGTCAGCTGTTCTCTGAAGGGCATTGAGAAAATACTGTCAGGAAGAAAAGGCAAGCGCAACAGCTCATTAGTCCACTAATCAGACAGAACGACCATCAATTTCACAAAGAAAATGTCCTGAACAGAGAGATGGGAAGGGCTGGCACAGTGTTGCCCACATGGTTCTGAGAACTGCACATTTTTGTCAGGGGATTTGTAACTTGGGGGCATTGCTTTCTTGATTTACTTTATTATATCCCTTTCCAAAGTGTGGCCACTGCAAACTGAAGCATAAAAAATAGTATTTGGAGATACTTTTCTTATTAAAAAGTATCCCATCAATGCATCGTGAACACTCTTGGAGGTATTGTCTTTATAGCTGTGCTATCACAGAAAGAAAACTTGGACTTAACCTTCTCATTTGAGCCTTTGCTGCCCATTTTTTGCACTTGAATTTGAATTCAGCAGTTATTGGAGAATGAATGCCTGGTACTTAAGTGAAAAGCTTAGAATTACTGTGAGGAACATAGCTCAATTTAAAGGTGATTATGGTAACCCTGGTCCTATTAACCAAGTGTGTAGCAAGTTCTCTTTGATAGGGAAAAAGAACTTCTTAGATATGTTAGAATATTACTTGGTGGTGTCGAGTCTGATTCCTGTTAGCTCAGACCTACCTAATTGTAGCATCATGAAGTTTATCTAATTTATCTTTCTGGAATGTTGTTGCCATTTAGTATTATCAAACAGCTGCCTATTATTAATTGTTCCCATAGATGAAGTAGCCTCTGCTTAATGTAGAATCAGCTCTACTTTTCGTCTTTTTGAACAATATATAGCATGAATGACATTTACATGTTTGAGGTCAGAGAGGTTGACTCCCTCTTTTATCCTACTTGATGTAGTTGATATGTTTATATATATAATTTAGTACATCATTATTAATGGTGGTTGTTTTTTTTTTAAGACGGAATCTTGCTCTGCAACCTCTGCCTCCCAGGTTCAAATGATTCTCCGGCCTCAACCTCCCCAGTAACTGGGATTACAGGCACCCACCACTACACCCAGCTAATTTTTATATTTTTAGTAAAGACAGGGTTTCACCACGTTGGCCAGGCTGATCTCAAACTCCTGACCTTAGGTGATCCACCCACCTCAGCCTCCCAAAGTGCTAGGATTACATGCATGAGCCACTGCGCCCAGCCTGTTAATATTGATTTATATATAACTGATTGTGATTTTCTTTTCATGTCATACAGTTGAGGCCTAAGTCTAGATAGTTCCTATGTTAGCTTTTTCCCCCTCATAATTTGATTCATTTATAAGGAGAAGTTAAAAAAAATGCATTTGAGGTAAGCTATATTTGAAACCTGGTTTCTTCCTTTCTCAGCCACTATCTAGAGACTGCTAACTTTCAGTTCATGTCACCTCTTGACCTTGTTTCCTCGTTTTAGTTCCTAGAATTGAAGTAACAAAGTGCCATAAACTGAGTGGCTTAAGACAAGAGAAATTTATTCTCTCACAGTTCAGAAAGTCAGAAGCACAAAATTGAGGTATCAGCAAGATTGATTCCTTCCTGGGGTTTCAGAGGACAAATGTGTCTCCTGCTCCCTCCTGGCTTGCTGGTTACTGGCACTCCTTGGCACTCCTCGGTGTATAGATGTGTCACTCCAGTCCCTGCCTCTGTCGCCACTTGGTGTGACTGTCCTCACATCGGCTTCCCTCTGTGTATGTGTCTGTGTCACGTCCCTTCTTTAGGGACACCATTCAGATTGGATTTAGAGCCCACTCAGACAGTCTAGGATGATCTCCTCCTCTCAAGAACTTTAACTTAATGACATCTTCAAAGACCCTTTTGCCAAATCAGGTAACATTCACAGTTCCAGATGTTAGGACGTGGACGTATCTTTTAGGGGGTCACTATTCAGCCTATTATACTAGGCAATCCTCTAGGGAAATATGTTGGTATTTCAAATTGTTGTCTGTTTCTGCAACCGTGTAGAAAACCCTAACCTCCATTTCTCTGATTCTCTGCAGTTGGTCCTGAGAAAAGGGTGCCAGCAATGCCTGGATCGCCTGTGGAAGTGAAGATACAGTCCAGATCCTCACCTCCCACCATGCCACCCCTCCCACCAATAAATCCTGGAGGACCGAGACCAGTGTCCTTCACTCCTACTGCATGTGAGACCTCTTAGTTACTTATGTTTGTAGTTCAGAGTGACATTTGGATCTAAGTGACTGACTTGCATGAAGCCTTCCACATATATTATTCAATATTTTCAAAGTGCTATGAAAATACAGACACAGATACATATTTCTGGTTGTTTCTTTTCTAAATTACTTATACCCTCTGAGAATAATACCTAGTTTATTTGGATATTTCATTTTTTAAATATTTTGTTTTCATATTCTTTGGCTGGTAACTATTTTTATTTCTTTGACTCTAAAAATAATGAATTTAAATTATTATATTGCCATATGAGATTCAAAGTAAGTTTTCTAAAATTATGGAATTTGAAAAATGTTCCAATGCTGTCATGGTAAGACTTTTTACAAAAGAGAATATTGTTGTATTAGTTTACTAGGGCTACCATAATGAAATACCACAGACTGGATTTATTTTTGTTAACTTTTTATTTATTTTTATTAACTTTTAATTAACTTTTTATTTTTATTAACTTTTTTACAGTTCTGGAGTCAAGAATGTAAAGATCAAGGTGTTGTCAGGTTTGATTTTACCTGGGCCTCGTAGATGGTTGCCTTCTTGCTGTATCCTCACATGGCCATTCCTCCATTTGTGTGTGTCCCTGGTGTCTTTTCCCCTGCCTTCAAGGATAATAATCGTATTGGATTAGGGACTATTTGTAATACCTCTTTTAACCTTAATTAATTCTTCAAAGTCTCTATCTCCAAATATAGTCATATTCTGAGGTACAAGGGGGTAAGACTTAAATGTATGAATTTGGCCAAGGCTCAGGCAGAATTCAGTCCATAACCATCATGTTAGCTAATAATATATGTAACAAAATTTTCAACTTCACTAACTATCATGGAAATGCAAACTAATACAGTACCATTATACACCCACCAGGATGTTCAAAATGATACCAAGTTTTGATGAGGATGTAACTTGAATACTCATACAATGCTG
This sequence comes from Piliocolobus tephrosceles, assembly GCF_002776525.5. Lineage (NCBI taxonomy): Eukaryota > Metazoa > Chordata > Mammalia > Primates > Cercopithecidae > Piliocolobus > Piliocolobus tephrosceles. The sequence goes on from NC_045453.1 coordinate 6,377,015, forward strand.
GTTGGAGTGTAATTTAGTACATCTTTTGGAAATTGTTTGGCAGTTTGCACTAATGCTGAATTTCCACGTGCCCTGTAACTCAACAATTTCAGTCCTGTGTATCTATAATCACCAAAAGAACCCCAAATAAACTAGTCTACATACATGCACACAAGTGTCTTGATCTTCATTTGAGTTCTGCCTTTCCATGCACATGCTGCCACCCCCAGTTCACTTTGACACTCTGCACATCTTTTGCCTATAAACCAAAATGTACTGCTATGTTTGGAGTGCCCAAAGAGTGTCAGAGCACTGAGCTAGATGCTGTATGTATTGTTTCATTTAAATACCATTACACAAGCTTGCACACTGTCCTTGCTCAAAATTTTTTGGTTTGGGTGTTTATTGTTTTAAAAGGCAAGAGAAGAGAATGTAAAATGTACAGCTTTAATTGGAAGTTTATTATTTTCCCAAAACATTTGAAATTAAGTAGCTGGTAACTACAGCATTCAGTTTGAGCCAGAGTGAATGAAAAGAAGTATGATATCCCTTTTCTTAAATTCTAATATCTGTTAAACAGCCCTAGACATATATACTGTCTTGAAAAGAAACAGATTTAAACCTCAGCCATCAATTAGATCTCAGGATACACCAATAGATATATGTATGTACAAATTCAGCCCTTTTTGCTTCCATATTTGGCTGCTTGGCGGTGGTTGTGTTTCATTTCAGAAAATGTGATCATACATTTTTTACTGAAGAGACTAAGAAAAAGCCTTTCTATACATCAGAGTAGCTAAATGCATGGTAATGTGTTATTTTTATTGGTTCCTTCAAAAGGGAGCAGCTTTCCTATGGCAGTTGACCTTTCTATGAAAACAAAGAAATGGCAGACTTATTGCAACTAATTTTCTGGATTGCTGAGGTTGAGTGTTCAACTTTCCTTTCTGTAGCTTTACTAATTTCCTTTAGTGGAAGACACAAGAAAATTCACCCCTTTTCTCAGGCTGTTAGTCTTTTATGCGTTAATCATTCAGTAGCATTTTCCTAAACACTTAACCTTTTGCTAGCAAATGAACAAAGCAAAAATATACACTGTTTACACAGCTTATAAAACTTAAAGTGTGCACATATGTTTTGTGTATTGTATTATTAGTAAGTGAGCATCTATTAAGGCAACATAAATACAGAAATAAACAAGCATAGGCCAGGCATGGTGGCTCACTCCTGTAATCTTAACACTTTGGGAGGCCAAGGAGGGCAGATCACTTGAGGTCAGGAGTTTGAGACTAGCCTGGCCAACGTGGTGAAACCCTGTCTCTACTAAAAATACAAAAAATTAGCTGCGTGTGGTGGCACGCACCTGTAATCCCAACTACTCAGGAGGCTGAGGAAGGAGAATCGTTTGAACACAGGAGACGGAGGTTGCAGTGAGCCAAGATCACACCACTGCACTCCAGCCTGGGCAACAGAGCAAGACTCTGTCTCAAAGTAAAATAGTGGAAGCATGCATATGCACATAGGCAGCACAGAGATGTAGTGAATCCACTAAGGTTACCTTCAAGTGGAGCAGCAGCAGCAGCATGTGTCAAAGAATGCTCCTTAACAGAGATGATACCTGAACTGTGTGGAATGAAGAAGAGCTTGCCAGGTCAAATTTGAATAAAGTTCAGTGTAAGAAGAGGGAACAGAGATGGTTAACTGACTGTGATTGGCCTAGAGGAAGTAGAAGGGAAGTGGAAGATTTTTTATGATAATAAGTTTGTTTTTGGCAAAAGATGATTAAATGTCATTTTTCTAAGCTAGGTAAAGATTAAATGATTGGCTCTTTAAACATTGCTTATGTCTTAAATTGTTTCTTATGTTTTTAGATACAGTTTCACTATTTTAGTTTTTTAAGGCTGGATATGATTAAGTGAAAACAGAATGACACTTAGGTACTAGATAATTTAGATTTTTACTTAATGCCAACATGAACGTAGCTCAATGCCAGGCACAGTGGCTCATGCCTGTAATCCCAGCCTTTGGGAGACCAAGGCAGGAGGATCGCTTGAGCCCAGGAGTTTGAGACCAGCCTGGGCAATATAATGAGACTCCCTTATCTACAAAAAATTTTAAAAAAGAAATTAACTGTGCATGGTGGCATGTAACTGTAGTCCCAGCAACTCAGGAGGCTGAGGTGGGAGGACACCTGAGTCCAGGAGGTTGAGGCTGCAATGGGCCAAGATAGTGCCGCTGTGCTCTGGCTTGGATGACAGAATGAGACCCTGCCTCAAAAAAACAAAACCATAGCTCTAGGGTTGTTTTCCAAATTAAAATTTTCAAGAAATGACTATTAAGAACTAAATAGGAAAACTGTAATTAATCACATGTAGTATAATTTGAGCAAAAATGTAGGATGGGAGTGTCCTGCATGGAATCAGGAAGATGCTTTATTGAATGGCCGAGGGTTTGGCAGTATTAATCTAGCACTGTTAAGGCAGACAGTAACTGGCTGTAATGGACATGAGTATTCTGGATGGCCAAAGAAATAGGTACCTTATTGTAGGAATAAGTAATTAAATCAGTAGGCCTAAAAAGTATCCTTCATATTATCATAACTTTCTTCTGGTGTCTTGCTCACATACTACCTTCTGATTGACTCTCTAGTGTTTTGGGGACCTTGAAATTGGGGTCCCCAGTTGGAAGGAGATGTGATGTAAAAGATGGGCACGAGTATCCCGTCACTGGAAGGGTCTATTGGCCCAGACTCATCTCAAGCACTACCTGTTGCAGGAAGTCTTTCTTAAAACTACCCACCCCTGCCCATGGCACCTGTAGAGTTAGATGTCCCTTCTTATTGCTCTCAGAGCACTCTGCTTTCTTTTTAACGCTCCACTGTTACTCTGTTACCATTTTTGTCTGACAGCAATCTCATTGAGGACAGAACCAGTTTTGCATACTTTTATAACATGTACTTTACAAAATTCAAATGAACAAATGAAGGAGAACACAAACAAGAAAAAAATGAACAAATGTCCCCTTGTTTTGCACGTAACCTGAGTCTTTCATTTTGGCTTTCTTTTAGTAAGCAATGGAATCAACCATTCTCCTCCTACCCTGAATGGCGCCCCATCACCACCACAGAGATTCAGCAATGGTCCTGCCTCCTCCACGTCATCTGCACTCACAAATCAGCAGTTGCCAGCCACCTGTGGTGCTCGACAGCTCAGCAAGTTGAAACGCTTTCTTACCACTCTGCAACAGTTTGGAAATGACATCTCCCCTGAGATTGGGGAGAAGGTGCGGACTCTTGTTCTTGCACTGGTGGTAAGTACAGCCTCACTGTTGTTCTCAGCTGCCCGAGTATGTGGTTCAGGTCCAAAGCCAGCAGAGAAGTTCTAGATATTTCTGCTCATTTTCAAACCCATAGTAATATGGCAAACGCTACAGACTAGACTAGTTATTGAATAACTTGTATAAAACTGTTTAAATATAGGTTCTTTCTTTTCTTTTCTTTTCTTTTCTTTTCTTTTCTTTTCTTTTCTTTTCTTTTCTTTTTCTTTTCTTTCTTTTTTTTTTTGAGACAGGGTCTCACTCTGTCACCTAGCCTGGAGGAAGATGGTACGAACACAGCTCACTTCAGCCTTGACCTTCCAGGTTTAAGCAATTGTCTTGCTACAGCCTCCTGAGTAGTTGGGACTACATGTGCATGCCACCATGCCCAGCTAATTTTTATATTTTCGTAGAGACGGAATCTCCCTATCTTGTCAGGCTGGTCTCAAACTCCTAGCCTCAAGCAGTCTGCCTGCCTCGGCTTCCCTAAGTGCTGGGATTACAGACATGATGTTTAATTGTGGATTTTTTATCAATGCTTATCAAATAAACAATCGATAATGTTTACTTGTTATTTAAGATGTTGATTTAATTCCAGTAAGCAACTTTGGATTTTTCCTAAAACTGGTCTCAACAGGCCCACTGGTGTCCAACCAAGTTAATGCAAGGTTTTGTAATTTAATATACTCAGTGCTTAGTGCATTGTTTCCAAACCAAGGAGAGTAGTAGAGAAGTAACAAGTTTAATTTTCAAAACAATGATTTCTAAAATTACAAGTTACATGGCCTAAATAAATAGTATCAAAGAGATTGCATTGTTTAGCTCCTTGTGCATATGAACTTGCTTAAGAATTTGCAAGGTACATATAATTTTTCTTTCTTTCTATACTGCACGTGGTGAACCTGTGGCATAAAGGAGTGATTTTCTGATATCGACAACTGGGTGGGGTTTTATTCTCAGTGTTTATAGGGGAAGTACTGCCAATTCCTAATGTTTCTAATTGAATTCTTTAAGATTTACCTCCAGTAAAAGCATTCTGTGCTCCTTTGTGTAAGTTAACCCCTTTATATGGGATAAAAAGATGAATCACAGCACTAATCCTTGAAGCTGCAGCTCTCTAAGTGTAAATCTAGGGACCCCGAAGATTCTCCAGGATCCTTTCTGGAGATACAGAAGGTGAAAACTATTTTCATAATATAGCAGTAAACTAAATGCAAAAGTAGACAGAATACAACTGGCTTCTATTATGCTAGATATTAAAGAGACTTTCTATTATGCTACATATTAAAGAGACTGACAAAATGATAAAACCATGCTACTCTTCTTACTGCATTTCTTTTGGAAAATACAGATATTAAAAATCACACCTCAGTCTGGACTAATATAGTTATTTTTTATTTTAATTAAATTCTCAGCTTTAATTTCTGATATGGTAATGTCAATAAATGTAATCCATATAAATTAGAGCAATTCTGAGACCAAACAGTTTAACAATTACTGCCTTAAAAAATTTATTAGTCTAAGGCTGGGTGTGGTGGCCCACGCCTGTAATTCTAGCACTTTGGGAAGCCAAGGTGGGAGGATTGCTTGGATGCAGGAGTTCAAGACCAGCCTGGGTACATAGTGAGACTGTCTCTACCAAACGATTTTTTAAAAGTTAGCTGAGTGTAGTGGCACATGCCTATGGTCCTAGCTATTCTCAGTAGGCTGAGGTGGGAGGATTCCTTGGGCCCAGGAAAGCTGTGTTTGCACCACTGCACTTCCAGCCTAGGTGACAGAGTGAGACCCTATCTCAAAACATGAATTAAAAAAATTTCTCAGTCTATTATGAAAGGAACAACTTTCATACAAGGCAAAATGCAATAAATGACTTTTTTGTCATTTGTGAGGTTTAGTCCTTATTACGTATGACTGTAGTTTATTTTCATTGCTATATAGTGTCATATCGTAGGAATACCCCCACAATTTATACCTTTACATTTAAGTCATTTGTAATTTGGGGCAGTTTTGGGGTCTCCAGCATCAACCCCATGTTTGGAGATTTGCCAGAAGGAGTCATAGGACTTCACATACAGTTGTGCTCACAGCTAAGCTCTATTACAGAGGCATAGTAAGGAGAACATAGTGAGATCATAAAACAGAGACACAGGTGGAGTCTGGAGGAACCCATCGGCAGGTTGCCTTATGCTTTCTCCCTCTCCTAAATGGTAACACAGAGCTCCCTTTCCTTAGCAACAAAAATACAGCAACATGCATGCAATGTTTCTGTCAAAGGAAGCCTATTACAGACTCAACGCCAAGGTTTTTCTTGGGGCCTGGTCACATAGGCACTCTTTGCCTAGCACCTGCCAAATTTTACCCTCTTAGAAGGAAAACCCATGTTTAGCATGAACCATACTGTTCTCAGAACCACTCTACACATGGTCACCCTCATCAGTTAGGGAAGTTTAGTTCTTTTTTATTTTAAACCTGTTTATTACTCAAATTTTAGACTACTATAGAAAAATCTTACTGGATCCAGAGTAAGGTCATTGGAGTTAAATGTCAAAATGAGCTTGAACATAATTGGAAACAAAGCAGACATCAAAATGTTATGATGATTCCAGCAGCAAATGACTTTAAGTATTATCTATTCTTAAAAATAATTTCAAGCCTAAAAGTAAAAATGTCAAAAATTCATTTGTGGTGGGCGTATCACAAGGTCAGGAGATCAAGATCATCCTGGCTAACACGGTGAAACCCCATCTTTGTTAAAATTACAAAAAATTAGCCTGTAGTCTCAGCTACTCAGGAGGGAGGCTGAGGCAGGAGAATGGCGTGAACCCGGGAAGCAGAGCTTGCTGGGAGCCAAGATTGCACCACTGCATTCCAGCCTGGGCTACAGAGCAAGACTCCATCTCAAAAAAAAAAAAAAAAGGCCAGGCGCGGTGGTTCAAGCCTGTATTCCCAGCACTTTGGGAGGCCAAGACGGGCGGATCACGAGGTCAGGAGATCGAGACCATCCTGGCTAACACGGTGAAACCCCATCTCTACTAAAAAATAAAAAAAACTAGCCGGGCGACGTGGCGGGCACCTGTAGTCCCAGCTACTCGGGAGGCTGAGGCAGGAGAATGGCGTAAACCCAGGAGGCGGAGCTTGCAGTGAGCTGAGATCCGGCCACTGCACTCCAGCCTGGGCGGCAGAGTGAGACTGCGTCTCAAAAAAAAAAAAAAAAAATCATTTGCAAAAAAAATTTGAATTTTTTTTTTGTTATGAAAAGTATATGTAGGTGTGTCCAATTGTTTATTTTAAATGGCCACACTTGGGTTAACTGTTTTTTTCCATAGTAAAATATACATTATAGAAGTATACAGTTCAGTGGTCTTAAGTACATTCATATTGTTTTTCCTGTTCGCCATTGTGTACTTAGAGCCTATGAGCATCACAGGGTTAAGGAATTTATACAATTGCTTTTTTTGAATTATGATGAAATTTACTATATTAACTATTTTTAGGTTTACAGTTTAGTGACAGTAAGTATATTCATATTATTATACAACCATCATCACCATCCGTTTCCAAAACTTTTCATCTTGCAAAATTACACCAATTAAACAATAATACCCCATTCCCCTCTGTCCCTAGACCCTGGCAATTACCAGTCTACTTTCTGTCTCTATGGATTTAACTACTCTAAGTACCTCATAAAAGTAGAATTATACAGTATTTGTCTTTTTGTGACTAGCCTATTTCACTTAGCTTAATGTCCTCAGGGTTTATCCATGTCATAGCATATGTCAGAATTTCCTTCCTTTTTAAGGCTAAATAATATTTCATTTTATGTCTATATCACATTTTATTGATCTGTTAATCCCTCAATTGACATGTGGGTTGCTGCCACCTCTTGAGTTAAGAAAAGTTTTATATCAGTGTAGGAAACTGTTTACTATCTGGGGTCCTCGCAGTTTTAGGCCAACTAGGTTAACTCTTTTTAGTACAGGGCCATTACAAATAATGTTCCTATGAACATTCTTATACATTTGTGGAAGCATTGCATGCAACAGTGGAATTGTGGTTTCATATGTGTGGTGGTGTGTTCCTGTAGTCACAGCTACTCAGGAGGCTGAGGCAGGAGGATCACTTGGGCCCAGGAGTTTGAGGCCAGCCTGGGTAACATAGCCAGATCCCCATCTCTAAAAATAAAGGCCATATAATTTAGTAGCTGGAGTTCACCTGTCTGCATTCTGTGTCCATGGTGTATAAGAAGTAAAGTACTGAGAGTCCCTAACTATACCAGGAAGCAAGCATGGGCAATTTCCACTTCAAGGTAATGGTAAATGTTTTGTGCTTCACTTACTTATTTGGAGAATGTACTTTCTGGAGGATAGTTTGGCAGTGTTTCTGGTACCATTCATCCTAAGAAAATAATAAACAATATACACCAAGATAATCAGTTCAACATTAAGTACCCCCTCCCCCATTGAAGCTAACTAAAAGGTCTGTAAAACCCTGAGTAAAGTACAGTTTATCTGTTATGGAATAGGATGTTATCATTAAAAATCAAGTCTCATTCTGGTTCAGAGGGAAGGTAGAAAGACAAACCTCTTCCTATTCCCCCTGATAAATAGCAAAAAACCATGGACATTACACATAAAACAAAAATAATTAGACTCTTCGCCAAGTGTAGTGGAGGGCATCTGTAGTCCCAGCTACTTAGGAGGCTGAGGCAGGTGGATTGTGAGCCTGGGGGAGAGAGCAAGACCCATCTTTTTTTGTTTTTGTTTAAATGGCTCAACCTTACAAGCAGGCCTTTAAAAAAAAAAAAAAAAGAGGACTCTTAAAGGTAGAGAGAAGACAGCAAATTCACTCGTGGGACCTAAGGGACTGCATAAGCAGTGAGTTCCCAAGGTTTTCTGTTTTTCTGATATATCCCAGACCAGGGTATGCAGAAAATGTTAAGAGTTTAAGAGTAAAAATATAGATAAATAAATAAACTTTCCTTAGCTGGCACCGTGGAGTATGCTATAGTCTCAGCTACTCAGGAAGTTGAGGCAGGAGGATCACTTAAGCCCAGGAGTTCGAGGCTGCTGTGAGCCATGATCACACCACCATACTCCTGTCTGGGTGACAGAGCAATACTCCACCTCTGTAGGTAGGTAGGTAGGTAGGTAGGTGGGTAGGTAGGTAGGTAGGTGGGTAGATACATACATACATACATACATACATACATAGGTAACTAGCTAACTAACTTTCCTTCTCCTGAGTTTTCTAAATTATGTTTGGCATTGACAGCAAAAATGACTTTGCCTGATATGGTTGTCAGTATATATAGAGGAAATAATTGCCAATTTTTATTATAAACCAGGAAGATAAAGATAGACAGGGTTTCTATATTTCTGTATTTTGGTCAGTGGTGGTTACATGAAAATACACATATGGCAAAAATACGTTGTACCAATGTTAGTTTCCTACTTTTGAGATTGTAACCCTTTGGGAGGCCAAGTTGGGAGGATCACTTGAGATCAACCTGGCCAACATAGTGAAATCCTGTCTCTACTGAAAATACAGAGATTAGCCAGGAGTGGCAGTGCACACCTGTAATCCCAGCTACTTGGAAGGCTGAGGCACAAGAATCACTTGAACCCAGGAAGCTGAGGTTGCAGTGAGCTGAGATCACACCACTGCACTCCAGCATGGGTGACAAAACAAGACTCTGTCTCAAAAAAAAAAGATGTAAGCATTGGAGGAAGCAGAATAGAGGATACATTGGAGTATAAATGTTGCCCTTGAAGTCCAGAGACCAGATTCCACCAACATCTTACCTCTCAACATTCTTCTCTCTGCTCTGACACATCTTTCCCAAAGCTGCATTTCGATTTCCTCAAGGACAAACTGCTGTACAGAACTCCTTGTCCCCCTAGGTTTGATTCAAATATATCTTCTCTGGCCAGGTGTGGGTAACACCCATAATCCCAGAATTTGGAAAGCCCAGGCCAACTTGAGACCAGGAGCTTAAGACCAGCCTGGGGAACGTGTAGTGTGATTCCTTCCTCTACAAAAAAAAATTTAAAAATTGGCTGGGTGCAGTGCCTCACGCCTGTAATCCCAACACTTTGGGATGCCAAGGCAGGCGGATCACGAGGTCAGGAGATGGAGATCATCCTGCCTAACACGGTGAAACCCGGTCTCTACTAAAAATACAAAAAATTAGCCGGACATGGTGGCGGGTGCCTGTAGTCACAGCTACTGGGAAGGCTGAGGCAGGAGAATGGTGTGAACTCGGGAAGCAGAGCTTTCAGTGAGCCTAGATTGCGCCACTGCACTCCAGCCTGGGCAACAGAGTGAGACTCTGTCTCAAAAAAAAAAAAAAATAGCTGGTTTAGCTGTTCTGGAGACCAACGTGGGAAGATTATTTAAGGCCAGGAGTTCAAGGTTGCAGTGCGCTATAATCATGCCACTGCACTCCAGCCTAAGTGACAGAGCTAGACCGTATCTCTGGGGAAAAAAAAAATTTTTTAAGCAAATATGTCTTCTCTGTGAGTCAGTAGTGTCCTGTACCTGTGTGCCTCCATCATACTATAATGAATAGCTTAGTTGCCTCTTTTCCCACTAGACTATGAGATCTTTGAGAGGAAGAAACAAACAATTATGCTCTTAATATAAAATAAGGTTTAATAAACTAGCTGAAGGAGGAAAGTGTTTATCCCAGTCATGCAGGACTGCCCTATATCTACTGTGTATGTAGCCCTGAGTCCATTTCTTTGGCCTAACTCACAATTTCCCTGTGTCACACAATCCATCCTTTCCCCTTGTCTACCCAAAAGTATACTTGAAATCATTCATGTAGGGCTTCCATACATTTAATCTATTTGTGTTTGCTTTTCAAGACCTGATTGCTTCCCTTGCAGTAGGTATAAAAGAGTATTGTTCTCTTACACTTAGTTTTTATTCCTGATTACCAGAATTACAGGTTTCTTTGGCTGTATTATGCAAATGTCATATACTTAAAACAGATACACAATTAACTTTAAAATAATTTTTTTTGGTATGAAATGTGGGAAAGTGTTCAAACATTTTCCTTTAATATGTTTAAATTAGACATACCCCTTTTCCCTGAAGGAAAATATCTTAATGTTTACCGAATAGTAAATATGATATATTTGGAAAATCCAACATAATTGCATACTCAGAAATAACTGTTATTGTGATTATTCTTCCAGGCATTAAATATATGATATAATATGTATGTGTGTTATTTTTGTAAGTGGATTCTTAGAAAATATAATGTTCTGTTTCTGGTTTTCACTTAGCCGTATTGTAGATACCTTTTCTGCCTTAATGCATACAAATCTGCTCTCCCCACTCCCTGCATAAGCATACATGACTCTTGTAATTTTAATGTAGCTTCCTGTTGGTAGATCTATGTATTTTTCTTTTTTTTGGGGGTAGGAAAATATATTGAGATAGTGTGGGGGTAAGTTGCATGTTACATAGTTACATATTTTGTTTTTGAACACTTGTAAAGTTTCTAAAAGTAAATTCCTAGAAATGGTAATAGCTTTTTCAGGGGAACAGGCAGGGATTCAGAATAATCCCTACATTTTGTTTTATTCGTTTGTTTTAATTTGCTATCATACAGTGTTATTAGGAACTGAAATACAAATATTGTGTGAACTTTGAAGAAAATATTTTTATTTGTTCATTCCCCTTCGCAGAGTTGCTGAGTCTCATTCCTAATTTGAGGCCTAGACTTTTGAGAAAACACAGAGGATGTGCACTCTTTTAGAGAACAGTAATAACTTACCAATGAAGGTTTGCCTGTTGGGAGTTATTTATATGCATAACACATACAGGCCACTTGAAGGTAGACGGCAACTATTTTTTTTCTTTTGCTTTTGCATCTGTTGTTTTTTTTGTTTTTGTTGTTGTTGTTTTTTTTCTATTTTGAAGATTTGGGGGAAGTTATGCCAGGAGGTAGGGAGCAGAACTTGAAAAAGAAAAGAACTTTTATAAAAATGTGACACTGGGTTATTGAGTCCAAAATGTCTTAAAGCTGACATCCTAGGCCGAATCAGTATCTGTATAACAGGAAACATTGTAAGTTTGATTCCCTGTCCCTGAAGTGACTTGCAATGAACCTCTCAATATCAGGGACCTGAGTGCCTGTCTTCATGGGTAGTGAGAAAGGCAGTGTCCTATTCTGCAACCTAGGCTGCTTGGCAAAGGGGAGAATTTGGATCTGGGGTGGTGGTGAAGGGAATCAAGGAGGGTGAATTTCTGTCGTAAGAAACCAGTGTGGTTTACCTTTGCCACGCATCTGAGTTCCTGATAACGTTTCTGCAGTTATCCTTCTTCTTCTTTTTTTTTTTTTGAGACGGAGTCTCGCTCTGTCACCCAGGCTGGAGTGCTGTGGCCGGTTCTCAGCTCACTGCAAGCTCCGCCTCCCGGGTTCACACCATTCTCCTGTCTCAGCCTCCCGGGTAGCTGGGACTACAGGCCCCGCCACCTCGCCCGGCTAGTTTTTTGTAGTTTTTAGTAGAGACAGGGTTTCACCGTGTTAGCCAGGATGGTCTCGATCTCTTGACCTCGTGATCCGCCCATCTTGGCCTCCCAAAGTGCTGGGATTACAGGCTTGAGCCACCGCGCCCGGCCAGTTATCCTTTTTCTTATGATTTAAAAGACTTCAGCAGCTGAGCACGGTGGCTCACACCTGTAATCCCAACACTTTGGGAGGCTGAGGCAGGAAGATAGCTTGAGCTCAGGAGTTCAGGACCAGCCTGGACAACATAGTGAGACCACGTCTCTACTAAACATTTAAAAAACAAAAATAAAAAGGCGGGGTGCGGTGGCTCTCCCTTGTAGTCCCACCACTTTAGGAGGCCAAGGCAAGCAGATCACAAAGTCAGGAGTTCACCATCAGGAGATCACAGGAGGTAGAGGTTACCGTGAGCCAAGACCGCGCCACTGCACTCCAGCCTGGGCAACAGAGCGAGATTCCATCTCAAATAAATAAATAAATACATACATAAATAACATAAAAAAAAAAAAAAAGTTTGGCACTGTAAGTTTTGGAAGTCCAGTTTTGGAAGTTGAACAAGGTTATTTATCTTTTCAGAACTCAACAGTGACAATCGAGGAATTCCACTGTAAGCTCCAAGAAGCCACAAACTTTCCCCTTCGTCCTTTTGTGATTCCATTTCTCAAGGTAATTTGATAAGATAATTACTGAATGTAATTTATCTTCAGTATTTCTGCAGATTCTGCTCATCCCTGTTATGTGATTTAAATCAGAGCCGCTTGCCACGTTTTTAGATCTTTATTTTGGGCTGGTAGAGAGGTCTGAGTGCAGTCAACAGATAAACCTCAGTTTTAATGAGATGAGAATTGCAAAAGCCTTAAGTTGTAGTCTGTGTGCAAGACACTGCTGGTAACACAGAGAAGTAGCTAGCATAGGAGAGAATAGGAGGTGCTTGGGCTGGAAGTGTCAGGGTGGAAGGGAGGCTGAGCTCCTAGCAGAAGAAATAACTGGTCACTAATCTTTTGGGTATAGTCAGAGTGTGGAGGGTGTTATCTGAGAAGAGGCTGTCGGACAAAAGGCAAGGCTTTTGCAGTTTAGATTTACTGTAAGGTCAGGAGAGGATATAGGGAAGACACTGTGTCTCCCCAAGCCCCAGATAGTCTAGTTTCTAAAGATGTCTTCTGCAATAATGTTCTATGGAGCATAACGTTTGGAGAGATTGTTCTGCATTATCATGCTTACATGATAAATGAAATGAGGCCGTGTTATATTTACATGGAACATAATCCTTTCAAACGGTGGCGCACACCTGTAACCCCAGCACTTTGGGAGGCCAAGGCAGATGGATTGCATGAACTCAGGAGTTCAAGACCAGACTGGCCAACATGGTGAAACCCCTGTCTCTCCAAAAAAATAGAAAAACAATTAGCCAGGTGTGGTGGCACACACTTGTAGTCCCAGCTAGTTGGGAGGCTGAGGCAGGAGAATCGCTTGAACCTGAGAGGCAGAGGATGCAGTGAGCTGACATTCTGCCACTGCATCCCAGCCTGGGTGACAGAGTGAGACATCCTCAAAAATAAAATTAAAAAAAATAAAATAAAATAAAAAAAGAAATATTTAAGAGTAAGCTGCAATGCTGGATGTGGTGGCTCACGCCCATAATCCGAGCACATTGGGAGGCCAAGGCAGGCAGATTACTTGAGGTCAGGAGTTAGAGACCAGCCTGACTAACATGATGAAACCCTGTCTTTACTAAAAATAGAAAAAATTAGCACATGCCTGTAGTCCCAACTGCTCAGGAGGCAGAGGCAGGAGAATTGCTTGAACCTGGGCGGTGGAGGTTGCAGTAAGCCAAGATTGTGCCATCACACTCCAGCCTGGGTGGCAGAACAAGACTCTGTCTCAAAAAAGAAAAGTAAGCTGCAGACATTATACATCTAAATATTTGAATACAGATATCAAATCAGGAAAGTAACATTCATAAAACACTGTTATCTATAGACTTTATTCATATTTCACCACATGTCCCACTAATGTCTGTGCACCTGGATTTGGTTTTCTCTGGTGTTGATTTGATTAGAATCATTTTACAGAGAAACTATATTCAGTTGTTACTGTATTTTGAATTTTGTCAATATTTATGGAAATTTGTTTTCTGTCTTTTATGAGTATGAGTATTTCTATAATACCTTTAATTTTGCCTTTTTTTTTTTTGGAGACAAAATCTTGCTCTGTTGTCTAGGGTGGAGTGCAGTGGCGCAATCTCGGCTCTACAACCTCCGCCTCCCGAGTTCAAACAATTCTTCTGCCTCAGCCTTCCGAGTAGCTGGGACTGCAGGCATGCGCCACAACACCTGGCTAATTTTTGTATTTATAGTAGAGATGGGGTTTCACTACATTGGCCAGGCTCTTCTCAAACTCCTGACCTTGTGATCCGCCCTCCTTGGCCTCCCAAAGTGCTGGGGTTACAGGTGTGAGCCACTGCGCCCGGCATCTAATTTTGCCGCTTAACAAAGCCTGTAATATTTACTGTCTGGTCAAATAAATATGCCTCTTCTACTTTCTTTTACCTTATTTTCATTTCCTAAGAAAATGTAATAGCATCAGACAGATGGGTTATCTTACTAAAGTACTGATACCAGTTTTTTAAAACCTTATATTGGAGCACAGGAAAATGCATCGGTCTAGGGTGCACAGCCTGTATCATTTGCTCAGTTGTAATGGCATTGAAGCCTCGGCGGCTCTGAGCAGCCTGGGGTGCCTTTTTGAGCCCTGAAACAGCTGTGCTGATTCTATCTTGGTCTCCTTTATGTATGTCAGAGCTGGTAGACAATTATTTCCCCAAGACTCTAGAATCAAGAAAGATTTGTGAAATTTGTGTTAATAGGAAATAATTAGCATGTTTTTTATTCATCATGGGACACATGTCACCAGTGTAAAGATCTGACATGGTGTTTTTTTCAATTAAGTTTTTACAGTTGCAACAAGATTGAGGTTATAGAACAGACTTTAAAAGAGTTTTATTTAGTCAAATTCCCTATTCTTAACTCTTGTTATTTTGGAAAACAGCATGAGGTAGGTTGTTATGGCAGCTTTTTGGCTAGCATTTAGGGTTTTGTCAATTTATTTCTGCTTTAAAACAGTCACTAATTATGGTGCCTGCTAAATTAACCCTCAGTGAAGGGATGGCTACTTGCATGTATTAAAACTCTCCTTTCACTTGCTCATCTGTCCCTTGGGATTAAGCCTTTGCTTATGAGCTCAGCCTGCATTGCTTTTAAATTTGGTGAGAAAAATATAATTTCTGCTTTATGGGTTTTTGATAAAAATGGGAAAAGTAAATTCTGTGTATGAAGGAAATCAAATTCTCAGCTTTAAAAGATGTATAGGGTTTTAAAATGTGATTTGTTCCTATTACAGGTTTTCTAAGTATGAGAGAGAAAAATATCTACTTAATGAATTATCTTTTTTTTTTTTTTTTTTTTTTTTTGAGACGGAGTCTTGCTCTGCCGCCCAGGCTGGAGTACAGTGGTGCAATCTCAGCTCACTGCAAGCTCCACCTCCCGGGTTCATGCCCTTTTCCTGCCTCAGCCTCCTGAGTAGCTGGGACTACAGATACCTGCTACCACACCTGGCTAATTTTTTGTATTTTTAGTAGAGACGGGGTTTCACCTGTTAGCCAGGATGGTCTCAATCTCCAGACCTCGTGATCCGCCCGCCTTGGCCTCCCAAAGTGCTGGGATTACAAGTGTGAGCCACCCCACCCCGGCCATGAATTATCTTTTTACATTTTATATCACTCCCAGTGCTCCTTTTCAAACTCCCATGTTTTAGAATAATCACAGTTTCCAGAATTCCGTGGCAGCTTTTATACAGAACATGAAGGAAGGTTGAGTAGTGCCATCAGAGATGAGTTGGGGTTCAGAAGAGAGAAACCAGGGCTTGGAATGACTCCCACATAGGCAGTAGTAATTCACTCACTCACTAAAGTCTTCAGAAGTGTATGTTTTAAAATTACTATGTTTAACAACCCTTTATTGAGCTTTGACTGTATACTAGGCTGCAAAGGTAAATAAGGTACAGTCTCTTCCTTAAGCAGATTTACATCTGATTTGGGCAAGAGACAACTGAACCAGTAATTCAGGTGCAATATAAGAGAGATCATTGACTCACAGAAGAAGCATATGAAAATCAGACTGCCAAGGAGAGAAAGACTTTTATCTTGTATCATCTGCTTTGTGAAAGCCCTTTGAGGTGCTGAGCCCTCTTGTGTAGGGCCCAACACTGGAAAAACTGCCTCTTCTTTTCAAGGCCAACCTTCCCCTGCTGCAGCGAGAACTGCTGCACTGCGCTCGGGCAGCCAAGCAGACCCCATCCCAGTACCTCGCTCAGCACGAACACCTTCTGCTCAACACAAGCATTGCATCACCTGCTGATTCGTCAGAGCTGCTCATGGAGGTACACGGAAATGGGAAGAGGCCCAGTCCGGAGAGGTGAGCAGATGAGCTTTGCTGTCCTTGCCTTCCTGGAACCACACTGGCCTTCCCCTTTGCTTATAAAATAAAGAGAATTTGATTGCTGTGGTTGTAATGTCTCAACCTTTTTTTTGAGACAAGGTCTGGCTCTATTGCCCAGACTGGAGCACAGTGGCACAATCTTTGCTCACTGAAGCCTCCGCCTCCTGGGCTCAAGCGATCCTCCCACCTCAGAGGCCTCCTGAGTATCTGGGACTATAGGCACGTGCCACCATGACCAGCTAATTTTTATTTGTTTGTTTGTTTGTTTGTTTGTTTTTGGAGAGATGGGGTTTTACCATGTTACCCAGGCTGGTCTCAAATTTGTGAGCTCAAGAGATCTGCCCGCCTTGACCTCTCAAAGTACTGAGATTACAGGTGTGAGCCACCATGCCCAGCCCAATGTCTCAGACTTTCTATGGTTATTTTTGCTTTATTCCAATACCTCGCTGCAGAATACATCTAAAATCTATGGGAGTAGCTTCCAGGCATGAGTATTTTTCAGAAACTCCTCAGATGCCTACACACCCAGTAAGAAACTCTACTCTAGAGAATTTATGGGATCGACTGTTCCAGAAGCCTCAGGAATACAGTTCTGCCTTTTCTTGGATGCTGTTTGTAGAAAGAATTGAAAAAGAAAAAAAAAGAAAAGAAAGACAGCAATACAGTCTACCAAATGCCTTTTATGTCAAATGCATTTTTTTCTGATATGAGAAGTTTTGAAAAAGTATAGCAATTAATTATTAATATTTGCCACTGGCTCACCTTTACTGAGATTGCAATTAATATAAATTTATTTTAGAAGACTCCCTATGAGTGGCTATCAAAATATTCTATGGGTTATCAAAGAAGGCAATATTTTAACAATAGTGGATAGGCTTTAATGACATTTTTTTTAAATTAAAAAAATAAATAAATAAAGGTAGAAAATTTATTACAGTTGGATCTGAGTGACTAAAAACCCTGCCACTACACAATTAGACCCAGGGTTAATTTGACTGGCTTTAAAAAAAAAAAAAAATGCAGTTGGATTTGTTATATGAGCCTTTTTCCTCCCATG
The DNA here is from genome assembly GCF_002776525.5 of Piliocolobus tephrosceles. NCBI lineage: Eukaryota > Metazoa > Chordata > Mammalia > Primates > Cercopithecidae > Piliocolobus > Piliocolobus tephrosceles. The sequence continues at coordinate 6,394,380 of NC_045453.1, forward strand.
TAGTTTCTTTCCAGTAACTCACCTCCATGGTAACAAATTTGACCTTAATACTTTCCTAAGTATTGTTGAACCCATAACTCAGAAAAAGGCTGTCATCTCCTTAGTCTCTCCTTTGCTTTATGAGGGTTAATGTTTCTGTCTGGTTATGGATGGATTTGACCTCCTTTTTCATGCTGGTATAAGTCAGCAATTTATATGAGGTGCCTGGCCCCTGAAGACAGTTCAGTTCATGCCTCATGTCACACCTTTCCTTAGAGTCTTCCTATTTATGCCACTGTATAGCAAAATAGCTAACACACACTAGGTTCTCAGGAAATGTCTGCATGAACACTTGTTGACAGGATCAAATATGCACTTCTGCTTCTTCTACAGGAGAGAAGAGAATAGTTTTGATAGAGATACAATCGCTCCTGAGCCTCCTGCCAAGAGAGTATGTACCATCAGCCCTGCTCCTCGGCACAGTCCTGCTCTCACTGTGCCCCTAATGAATCCCGGGGGCCAATTCCATCCTACCCCTCCGCCTCTTCAGCATTACACGTTAGAGGATATTGCAACTTCTCACCTGTATCGGGAACCCAACAAGATGCTAGAGCATCGAGAAGTTCGTGATAGACACCACAGTCTCGGTAAGCAACCTAAGCAGCATGGTAAATTCAGACTGGATTCTTGGATTTCTTTCCAACTCAATGATAAAGTCGAATAATATCATGATTGCTTTTTCCCACTGATTGGATAAAACAGTATTATACATAGACTGTTAGAATCATAGTTGATCTTATTTGATATTAATCTTATCTGACACCTTGTTGCTATGATATGATAGAAGTACAGCTGGGTGTGGTAACTGGTGTCTGTAATCCCAGCTGAGGTGGAAGGATCACTTGAAGCCAGTCTGAGCAACATGGTGAGACCCTGTCTCTACAAAAAATTTTTAAAAACTAGCCAGGTTTGATGGCATGCACTACTAGGGAGGCTGAGGAGGGAGGATCACTTGAGTCCAGGAAGTCAAAGCTACATTGAGCCATGATCTTGCCACTGCATTCAGTCTGGGTGACAGAGTGAGACCTGTCTAAAAAAGAATAAAGGGGTATCGCCTATTCTCAAATGATTCAGAAAAAGAGAATGAAAAAGCAAAGGAGATGTTAACATTTGAAAACTGTTTGAAGATATGTGAGAATTCTCTGTGCTCCTTTTGCAGTTATTCTATAAATCTTTGAAAAATTAGGCCAAGCTCAGTGGCTCATGCCTATAATCCCAGCACTTTGGGAGGCCAAGGCAGGAGGATCACTTGAGGACAGAAGTTTGATACCAGCATGGGCAACATAGGGAGACCTCATCTCTACAACAACAAAAGTTAAAAATGAGGCAGGAGGGGCTGGGCGTGGTGGCTCACGACTGTAATCCTAGCACTTTGGGAGGCCAAGGCAGGTGGATCATGAGGTCAGGAGATCGAGACCATCCTGGCTAACATGGTGAAACCCCGGCTCTACTAAAAATACAAAAATTAACCCGGCATGGTGGCGGGCACCTGTAGTCCCAGCTACTCATGAGGCTGAGGCAGGAGAATGGCGTGAACCCAGGAGGCAGAGCTTGCAGTGAGCCAAGATCACGCCACTGCACTCCAGCCTGGGCGACAGAGCAAGACTCCATCTCCAAAAAAAACAAAAACAAAAACAAAAACTAAAAAACAAAGCAAAAACATGAGTCAGGAGGATTGCATGAGCCCAAGAGGTCAGGACTGCAATGAGCTGTGATGGTGCCACTACACTCCCCTCCTGGGCAACAGAATGAGACCCTGCCTCAACACAACAACAACAAAAAATTTTTTTAAATTAAGCGAGAAAGATGCAAGATTTCACCTTGGAGGTGAAAGTGCGTGGACATTCAGGTCAGGAGGTGAGGCATCTCGAAATCTCAGCTCTGCATCCTAACTAGCTGTGTGATCTCATGCAAGTTGCTTGGGCTCTCTGAGCCTCAGAAGAGTAATTTCTAAATGGAAATAACACCATCCCCTGTGCTGGGTTGTTGTTCCATTTGGAGTGCCTGGTACATGGGTGCTCAGAAACCATTAAATTTAGGAAGAAACAGAAAAGAAACCTTAACAAACCTCTTCTAGTTTTGGACAGAGTATTTTGTCATGTACTCGTACACATTTTCAGTATAAGGTTTTTTGGAGTATAACTGCTGAGCATCTGTCAGAGCAGGGAACCAAAGGGCTATCAGCTTCCAGGGTTTCCCTAAATTTCCATTTGTACCTTGTTGAGTAAGAAATTGCAACACATTTGCCCTGACTTCCTCTTATTTAGGCTCACTGGCATCTTTCAGACGCTTGGCCACATTGGGGCCCCTGGCATCATGTAGTGGGATAGTAGCTGAATAGGGAAGGCTGTAGCAGCTATGGTGTTCTCAGAGCCAACATTTACTGAGTCGTAGCTACGACTTAGATTGTATTGTACGTACATTGTCTCTTTTAATCCTCACAGGAGTCCCAGGCAATTGTTATCCCCTTTTTATAGATGAAAGATGAAAGAACTGTGGCCAAAATCACATAGCTGATAATTGGCAGAGACAAAATTCAGACCCCAATTGTCTTATGCCCAAGGCTTAGATGTACTAGCAGTATGTTATGATACCAATCCTAGTGTTCAATCCCTGGTACTCCTATGTCTCTCTTTTATCTATTAAAACTGCCTGTGGGGATCGGGCATGGTGGGTCACACCTGTAATCCCAGCACTTTAGGAGGCCTAAGCAGGCGGATCATGAGGTCATGAGATCGAGACCATCTTGGCTAACATGGTGAAATCTCGTCTCTACTAAAAATACAAAAAATTAGCCGGGTGTGGTGGCGGGCGCCTATAGTCCCAGCTACTCGGGAGGCTGAGGCAGGAGAAGGGCATGAACCCAGGAGGCAGAGGTTGCAGTGAGCTGAGATCACACTGCTGCACTCCAGCCTGGTGACAGAGTGAGACTCTGTCAAGGGAAAACTGACTTGCTTTGATTGGAAATAGCACAGTGCAGGGAAAAAAAGCTGACTTGCTAATGGTTTCTTCTGCACATTTTTTGCCAGTTGGACTTGAGAAAAAAGTATGCCAAAAACTAGGTATGGGGTCTCACTATATTGCCCAGGCTGGACTCCTGGGCTCAAGTGATCTGCCTGTGTCAACCTCCTGAGTGGCTGGGACTATAGGCATGCCCCACCACACCTGGCTCTTATTACTACATTTTTTGACAGATTGTACAGATCATGAGGAACTCAATATATACTGAAATAAACAGATTCTCACACTGATACATAGTCACTATGAATATTACGCCTATAAATTCAGACTGGTAACAGGGGTGTTGTGTTAATGACTCAAAGACATTGTTGCTGTATATGATTTGAGTTCTTCAAAATAGTAGACAATTCTTATTGGTATACCTTTAATTCACACAGTTGTTCCATTCCTGGAAATTTCAGTATATATCAAAACTATCCCCCCACCAAATTTTTTTTTTTTTTTTTTGAGACGGAGTCTCGCTCTGTCGCCCGGGCTGGAGTGCAGTGGCCGGATCTCAGCTCACTGCAAGCTCTGCCTCCTGGGTTTACGCCATTCTCCTGCCTCAGCCTCCCAAGTAGCTGGGACTACAGGCGCCTGCCACCTCGCCCGGCTAGTTTTTTGTATTTTTTTAGTAGAGGTGGGGTTTCACCATGTTAGCCAGGATGGTCTCGATCTCCTGACCTTGTGATTCGCCCATCTCGGCCTCCCAAAGTGCTGGGATTACAGGCTTGAGCCACCACACCCGGCACAAAAATTTTTTTTAAGTTACTGATAATGTTAAGCGGTTTCCAAGTGTTTGTACCAGTAGACACTCTGGTTTTGGTGGTTAATTACTCGCATCGAACCACATCCTTGCCAACACTTGATATTATCTGACATTTTAATTTTTTCCAATATGTTAGGTGTTAAATGCTATGTATGACATGCCTGTTTATTTCTTTTACCTCTTTTTCTTTAAGGCTATTTTGTGTTTTACAATTGATTTGTTGGGGTTTTTTAAATATAATCTGAATAGTGATCCTTTGTTGGTTATATTGTCATTTTGTGGGTCCCCCACCCCATTGTGAATCATTGCCTTAATAGTGTGTTCAAAGTAATGATGAATATGTGTGTATTTACTTGGTAGAATTTGCTTCTATTGTGTTTTTCTTGCTATCTTTGAATTTAATCTCTAATTTCTAATAGGTCTAAATGGAGGCTATCAAGATGAATTGGTAGATCATCGTTTGACAGAAAGGGAATGGGCTGATGAATGGAAACATCTTGACCATGTAAGAATCTTGTAGTGTGTAATGTCCCTAATTCTTTATTACTTTGTTTTGAAACAGGAGTCTCGCTCTGTTGCCCAGGATGGAGTACAGTGGTGCGCTCTCAGCTCATTGCAACTTCCACCTCCTGGGTTCAAGCAATTCCCCTGCCTCAGCCTCCAGAGTAGCTGGGATTACAGGTGTATGCCACCACCCCCAGCTAATTTTTGTATTTTTAGTAGAGACAGGGTTTGGCCATGTTGGCCAGGCTCGTCTCAAACTCCTCACCTCAAGTGATCTCCCCACCTCAGCCTCCCAGAGTGTGGAGATTACAGGTGTGAGCCACTGCACTCAGCCTACTTTTGATTCTTAATGCTACCAATAATTAAAGGAACATGTATATTTGAAGTGAACATAACCACAGCCATGGCATCCTTTGCTTTTAATAAAAGTTGGTTTAGCTACTACTCCCTCAGCTAAAGAATTACAGTCACTCCCTAATCTTTGTGATGGGATGATCACTTCAGGTCAGAAACCAAATAAAGTCATGTAGTATAATGGTTAAAAACAAAGGTTTGTAGCCAGGCGCAGTGGCACATCCCTGTAGTCCCAGCTACTCGGGAAGCTAAGCAGGAGTATCTCTTAAGCCCAGGAGCCAAGACTTCAAGTCTAGTCTGGGCAACATAGCAAGACAGAATTCGTTTGTTATTTGTTAAATTTTTATCAAAAGAAACTTTCTTTTTATTTTTTTCAATTCTGCTCCTTCTGTAGTAAAGAGAATTGTTTTTTAGCCCACATATTCATGTTTGGTAGTTTTAGAACACAGGTCAGTAACAAACTTCTAGGTAATTCAACCGCCCAAAATTGTTTATATTCCAAAATTATTTTGCATTCTGAAAGATAGCAGCCTTCCTCATCTGTAACAGATTTCTGTTAGAAATCTGTGTATACCTTATTTTATGGTTCAGCCACAGCAAACTTACAGAGTGCTGCAGACCCCAGGGATAGAACAAATGCTGCAGCAACATGAAATCGTAGACAGTTGGCCAGAAGGCCATGCATCTGAGGTTCTGTCCAAACACTGGAAGCCCTGGTAGTTACTGTCCTTGATAGGTATGTCAGCCTCAACACCAATGTCCTTCCTGGCTGATGGAGAAACAGATAGCAATAAAGGGTTTTAAATGTAAACTTGATATTCCTAAACCTGTACTTTAAGGAACCTGAATTCCTCATACTGCGTTGGCCTGATTTACAGTGTTGGTTGTTTGGATGTTCTCATCTCATCTTTGCCTGGCCCCCTCTCTGACTCAGGCGCTGAATTGCATTATGGAAATGGTAGAGAAAACAAGGCGCTCCATGGCAGTTCTGCGGCGCTGTCAGGAATCAGATCGTGAAGAACTCAACTATTGGAAAAGACGGTACAATGAAAACACAGAGCTGAGGAAAACGGGGACTGAGTTGGTCTCCAGGCAACACAGCCCTGGGAGTACAGATTCTCTCAGCAATGGTAAGGGGAGAGTCTGCGGGGAACCCAGAGTAAATGTCAGCCTTTAGAGCCCACCAGTATGTCACAGAAGGCTTTTTCTACTTGACTTTAAAGAAAGGTGGTGCTCGGCCAGGCGCGGTGGCTCACACCTGTAATCCCAGCACTTTGGGAGGCCAAGGCGGGCAAATCACAAGGTCAGGAGATCGAGACCATCCTGGCTAAAATGGTGAAACCCCTCTCCACTAAAAATACAAAAAAAGATTAGCTGGGCGTGGTGGTGGGCACCTGTAGTCCCAGCTACTCGGGAGGCTGAGGCAGGAGAATGGCATGAATGAACCCAGGAGGCAGAGCTTGCAGTGAGCCAAGATCACACCACTGCACTCCAGCCTGGGCTATTGAGCAAGACTCCATCTCAAAAAAAGAAAAAGAAAAAGAAAGAAAGAAAGGTGGTGTTTCATTGTGGATTTAGGGAGACTCAGGTGATTATGAAGAGGAAGTGAGAAAATATATGAAGCCCCTGGCATGTTTTGGTGGGTGGCGGGGGTGGGTTTTGTTTTGTATAGACAGGGTCTCACTGTGTTTCCCAGGCTGGCCTTGGACTCCTGGCCTCAAGCGATCTTCCTGCCTCAGCCTCCCAAAACACCAGGACTTCAGGCCTGAGCCACTGTGCCCAGACTGGTACCTGGCATGTTCAAAAAATGTTAATTCTTCTTTGTGGAGAATGAGAATATTTGTGATTTTGTTCTGTCTTTAACTCTCTACATATATGTGTGCTAGGTGTTGGTCAAAGAGTGTTTGGTTGTCAAATTCAGCCTGGCTGGATGTATGTACTAGGCACTCTTGTGTCATCACTTTTATTTCTCACAGTAGCCTTGAAAGTGTTTACCTTACCTTCCTTCCTCCTGTCCCCAGCCCACCATTCAGGACAATACCACTCAATCCTCCATGGTTTTGTGGTGGCCTCCCACAAAAGGATTTACTGTACCACACTAGGTTGTCCCCCCTTGCCTTTCTGAGTCCGAAGCAGCAGCAATCCAGAGTACATCCAGCAAGCCTCAGTTACTCCCCTCAAAATGTTCCAGCACATTCACCCCTATCCAAAGGCATAGCTGAGTGACAGGCCATCTGTGATCAGACTGTTTTCCCACGCACTCTGAGTTCCCAAATGTTCACCACGGAGAACAAGTCTCTTACGACAGACCTAGCATGTTCGATCGACGGCAGCTATTAGTCTCTAAAAAACTGTAAGGAAAACTCGAGGCAAAGCCAGAATTAATACAGTATGTCCAAACAGTGGGAGCTAAAGGCTTCCCTTTCCCTACCCCACCCACAGCAGCAGCTCTGGAGCCAACCATAGAATACCACCATTAGGTGGAATATCTAGCACAACAAGGCATCAACACGTACGTAGAGTTACAGTATTAGTATGATTCCTTTTGTAAAAACTCCAAAAACCGGCCAGACGCAGTGACTCACGCCTGTAATCCCAGCAGTTTGGGAGGGTGAGGTGGGCGGATCACAAGGTCAAGGGATCAAAACCATCCTGGTTAACACGGTGAAACCCCATCTCTACTAAAAATACAAAAAATTAGCCAGGTGTGGTGGCGGGCGCCTGTAGTCCCAGCTACTTGGGAGGCTGAGGCGAGAGAATGGTGTGAACCCAGAAGGCGGAGCTTGCAGTGAGCTGAGATTGCACCACTGCACTCCAGCCTGGGCGACAGAGTGAGACTCCCTATCAAAAAAAGAAAAAGAAAAAAAAAAACAAAACAACCTCCAGAAACAGACAAAGCTAACCTTCTGGTCTCCCTTACTTTCTGAACATTTGCAGATAGTCCCTGTGTGACTTTCAGACAGGGAGAAAGACTTTTGGAGTCTTAGCTAAAGTTTACACCCAAGCCTTACCTCATCCATTAGTGAGTCTACACGTGTGCAGGGGAGAAGCATAGAGTACAGAGGGAGCTGCAGTTGTGAGCCAGTGGTTGCTGAGCCAAGATACAGATCTTGCTGGAGTCATTTAAACATAGCTGTGCATGACCGCTACTCACCTTTCCCACCTTTTGTATCACGGATTAGCTCTGGGGACATTTTTTCATTTGCCTTAGACAGTCCAGTTTATGCCTGTATCCTGTTATAGTTGTTGCTAGCACTTCCCTCATTCTCAACAATGAAGGCAATCTGGATGATACGTTATATTGTCATTCTAGGTTTAGCTCTTCATGGATACGTGTTTTCTTCTATCAGGTTTCTGAGAGCACTGTCAACCTGATTTAAATAGTATATTTTAGTGCCATTTATGTGTTTATTTCATGTTTATTTCTATGTTTATTGTCCATTTTAGTATAGAATGACAGTATAATTCATATCCTAAATAAATGTAATATGCAAAATGTGAATTATAACAACTCCAAAAAGTGCCACTCGTCTATGATGACATATGAGAGGCTTGGGTACAGTTAGCTTCATCAAGAAAGTCTAACTGTGAAATGAGTTCTTTTTTTTTTTTTGAAATGGAGTCTTGCTCTGTTGCCCAGGCTGGAATGCAGTGGCACGATCTTGGCTCATTGCAACCTCCTTCAAGCAGTTCTCTTGCCTCAGCCTCCTGGGTAGCTGGGATTACAGGCACCCGCCACCACGCCTGGCTGCTTCTGTAGTTTTAGTAGAGATGGGGTTTCACCATGTTGGCCAGGCTGGTCTTGAACTCCTGACCTCAGATGATCCACCCACCTTGGCCTCCCAAAATGCTGGGATTACAGACGTCTATAAGCCACCATGCCCGGCCTAAAATGAGTTCTTAGACACATAGTTGTTTTACATTCTGGCATATTTTTATGCCAATAATAGACATTTCAAAAGAATTTCACCAATGACTTTTTTTTTTTTGAGACAGAGTCTAGCTCTTATCGCCCAGGCTGGAGTCCAATGACATGATCTCGGCTCACTGCAACCTCTGCCTCCTGGGTTCAAGCGATTCTCCTACCTCAGCTTCCTGAGTAGCTGAGATTACAGCTGCATGCCACTATGCCTGGCTAATTTTTGTATTTTTATTAGAGACAGGGTTTCACTATGTTTAATTTTTAAACAAAGAAAAAAATACTTCTTCAGCTATCAGTTTTTCCTCAGAATGACAGTCAAGATCCAGGCCCTTCTGGATGTTATGATTCTGAGACTCAAAAATCTGAATATAGTCCACCTGTCGTGGCTGATGCCAGTAATCCCAGCACTTTGAGAGGCGGAGGCTACCAGATCGCTTAAACCCAGGAGTTCAAGACCAGCCTGGGCAACATGGTGAAACCCTGTCTCTACAAAAAATATGAAAATTAGCTGATTGTGGTGGGGTGTGCCTATAGTCCAGCTACTTGGGAGGCTGAGGTTGGAGGATGGCTTGAGCCCAGGAGGCAGAACTTGCAGTGAGCTGAGATTGTGCCACTGCACTCCAGCCTGGGCAACAGAGCAAGACGCTATCTCCAAAAAAAAAAAAAAAAGGAATCTGAATACATATGTTTAATGAGTTCAATAAGCAGGCAAATTTGGGAAAACTGCTTCTAGTTAAGTCTACAGCAGATGGACCTCATCCACTGTCACAGGGCTTCCAGGCAGCTTTTTAGTGGCACGTGTGCACGGTTAAGGGTGACCACTCTCTCAAGGTAAGCCTCTAATATTGGAGATGGACATAAACAGAAATGGGAATTAATAGTAGCTCTTCGAGCCGGGCGTGGTGGCTCAAGCCTGTAATCCCAGCACTTTGGGAGGCCGAGACGGGCGGATCACGAGGTCAGGAGATCAAGACCATCCTGGCTAACACGGTGAAACCCCATCTCTACTAAAAAATACAAAAAACTAGCCGGGCGAGGTGGCAGGCGCCTGTAGTCCCAGCTACTCGGGAGGCTGAGGCAGGAGAATGGCGTAAACCCGGGAGGCAGAGCTTGCAGTGAGCTGAGATCCAGCCACTGCACTCCAGCCCGGGCGACAGAGCCAGACTCTGTCTCAAAAAAAAAAAAAAAAATAGTAGCTCTTTGGGGAAAAGAAAACTACCAATAATGTAGTATTGTTAATATCTCTGGTGAGAAAAAGAGAAGAACATTAGAAATCTACCCAACTCATATATCCAAATCATGAATTTCTTTTTTTGTTTTGTTTTGTTTTGTTTTTGAGGCGGAGTCTCGCTCTGTCACCCGGACTGGAGTGCAGTGGCCGGATCTCAGCTCACTGCAAGCTCCGCCTCCCGGATTTAGGCCATTCTCCTGCCTCAGCCTCCTGAGTAGCTGGGACTACAGGCGCCCGCCACCTCGCCCGGCTAGTTTTTGTATTTTTAGTAGAGACGGGGTTTCACCGTGTTAGCCAGGATGGTCTTGATCTCCTGACCTCGTGATCCACCCGTCTCGGCCTCCCAAAGTGCTGGGATTACAGGCTTGAGCCACCGCGCCCGGCATCCAAATCATGAATTTCAAAAAGAGTGAGCAGAACAAGCAGAGAGGATGGAATAGTTATTGAAATAATTCCAAAAAATTACCAAGACCTGCAAGACAGTTCAAGGTTGAATCAGTCTACCAAGTAGACAACACAGGAAAATAGACAGTCATTTAGCATCATTGAAAGTTAGAAGACGGCCGGGCGCGGTGGCTCAAGCCTGTAATCCCAGCACTTTGGGAGGCCGAGACGGGCGGATCACGAGGTCAGGAGATCGAGACCATCCTGGCTAATATGGTGAAACCCCGTCTCTACTAAAAAAATAGAAAAAACTAGCCGGGCGAGGTGGCGGGCGCCTGCAGTCCCAGCTACTCGGGAGGCTGAGGCAGGAGAATGGCGTGAACCCGGGAGGCGGAGCTTGCAGTGAGCTGAGATCCGGCCACTGCGCTCCAGCCCAGGCGACCGAGCGAGACTCCGTCTCAAAAAAAAAAAAAAAAAAAAAAGAAGACAATTCTGAAGGAAAATTATTTTAATTTATACTTAACCAAAACAATTATGTGTTAGATTAGTAATCTATAATTTTTCAAAAAATACGCCTCCTGCCTACCCTTTCTCCATGGTATCTACTATAGGATATGCCTCAATACATGCAAGTAAACGAGAAAATGGGAGACACTGAATTGCTGAAAGAGGATCCAACACAAGAAAGGAAGGAAAGGAATCCCTAGACTGGTGAAGGAGAGCCCCAAGCATTAGTGGCAAAGCAGGCCTAGAAAGCACCCAGTCCATGCTGGAACAGCCCCGAACCTTGCTGGAGATTTCCTTAAGAAAATGAAATTTATAAAAGATTTACACAACAGGAGGAGAATTTGAGATTGAATTGGAAGTAATTACATAGCGACCTGGCACAATGGCTTACAACTGTAATCCTAGCTCTTTGGGCGACTGAGACAGGAAAATTGCTTGAGGCCAGGAATCCAAGACCTGTCTGGAAACCCGGAGATAGTGAAACCCTGTCTGTGCAAAAAATTTAGAAAGGAAATTAGGCGGTCATGGTGGTACATGCCTAAAGTCCTAGCTACTCGAGAGGCTGACGCAGGATGACCTGAGCCCAGGAGTTCGAGGCTGCAGTGAACTATGATCAGCTGCATCACTGCACTCCAGCCTGGGGGACAGAACAAGACCCTGTCACACACACAAAAAGTAATTTGTAAAAATGCTGCCTCTCCTCCCCCTACATTTTTCCATAGGCTCAATGGTTAACAATTAATGTATTCTTACAGAATTTTCTATGTACATATTTAAAGATAATGTTTCCTAATGTTTTATTTTGAAATTTTTGAAACACGTAGAAATTTTGAAAGAGACCACCCTGGCCAACATGGTGAAACCCCAGCTGAACTAAAAATACAAAAAGAATAGCCAGATAGGGTGGTATACACCTGTACTCCCAGCTACCGCTCGGGAGACTGAGGTAGGAAAATTGCTTGAACCTGGGAGGCACAGGTTGCAGTAAGCCAAGATTGCACTACTGCACTCCAGCCTAGGTGACAGAGTAAGACTCCATCTCAAAAAAAAAAAAAAATGTGTGCACTTATGTTTATATTTTAGGGAGTACTATACCTTAAAAACCCATGTTGATAGGGGAAAAAATTAGGACATAATAGGTAAGTAAAAAGAAGAAAGTGAATATCAGTTTTAATCTCACCACTTTGAAATACTGCTAATTTGTTCATTTGATGGGGTTGTGTGTTTTAAAACTAAATATTTACTGTGTACTATTTTATAAGCTAATTTTTAGCCCTTATATGAGAATTTTTTATACTAAATGAAATAAATGTTTGAGTCTAACTGGTGAATGAGACATCTGATCAAAAATAAAACTGCTGATTATAGACAGCTTCTGACCCTATGCTTTTTATGTCTCTTGTGCAGATTCTCAGAGAGAGTTCAACAGCAGGCCAGGTACAGGATATGTACCTGTGGAGTTTTGGAAGAAAACAGGTATGTGTCTGACCACTCATAGGTCATGCAGACTCACTAATTTGTGGGAGCAGAGAACAGATAACTGGGCGAATGGTTGGTAACTGGGTCCTTTGGTTGTATAATAACTTGCTCCTCATAGAGTTCTAGGCTCTTGCCTCTCCCACTCTGGCTTGTCCTGCATGTCTCCTGATACCTGTCTTGTTACTTTGCCGGTCAGGAGTTTGGAATAGCTCCCTCCAGTCCCTTTCACACTCTTCCACTGGGTCATGCTGAGGCAATAAGTACTTCTTGACTTGCCCTGTTTCTGGGCCTGCAGCAGAGTTCATTTTGCCTAATCTCTTCACTGGTGTCTGCAGTATACTGTGTTCACACTACTGCCACATTTGTGCCCAAATTCTGCTCTGGGCACAGCTCTGTAATCCCTCTGTGCTTTCTTTCACCTTCACTGTGCCTACTATAGTGAAGACTGTTCTTGCTAGGCCTTCTTTTTTACAAGAATAAAGGAGGCTGGGGACTGCCTATTTTGTAAGTTCGGGAATGAACGTCACATCACTAATGTCAACCTTATCCAAATATTGGCATTCTTTCCCTTCTTGCCTCCCCGTCCCAGTTTCATTTTTTAAGTCCAATACAACTTTTGGTTTTCTTACTAAGATAAAATTTATTTCTACAAAAATGTAATACCTACATTCATAAAGACTCTTTCAAAAGCATCTAGACAGTAGTAAGCAAATAAACGAAAGATATGAACAGACACATTATGCTATGAGAAATACAAATAAACATATTGCAAAATATTTTTCCTTATTAGTAGTCAGGATAATGTAAGATAAAGCATCTCTGATAAATTAACCTCTTGTCTTTAACCCTCCGTTGTTGACAATTTTAAAAGACCTTGTTGATGACACTCTAATTGATCAGAGGCTTATATAAGAAATTAAGTGAGTACCTGCAGATTCTTGGAATCATTCCTTCCTTTTCCTTTTTTTTTTTTTTTTGAGATGGAGTTTCGCTCTTGTTGCCCAGGCTGGAGTGCAGTGGTATGATCTCAGCTCACTGCAACCTCCACCTCCCTGGTTCAAGCTCTTCTCCTGCCTTAGCCTCCGGAGTAGCTGAGATTATAGGCATGCACCACCACGCCTGGCTAATTTTGTATTTGTGGTATAGATGGGGTTTCTCTGCCCACCTCGCCTCCCAAAGAGCTGGGATTACAGGTGTGAGCCACTGCGTCCAGCCTCATTTCTCACTTTCATGCCTTTGAATGTTTCCTTTCAAAAGCAAATGGTCCAGACTTAAATACAAATTATACAAATTATTAAAGAAGAAACAGTATGGGTGGGGTGGGGTGGCTCACACCTGTAATCCCAGCACTTTGGGAGGCCAAGGTGGACAGACCCAGCTACCTAGGGGACTGAGGGGGAAGGATCGCTTGACCATGGGAAGTTAAGGCTGCAGTGAGCCCCTGTGCCACTGTACAACAAAGTATTATTTCACCATTAAAAACAATTTGGAAAACTACATTAATTTGTAAAAATCCTTACAGTTGAAAATGGGAAAATGTATATTATGTTAATAAAAAGTGGAATAGAATTTTAGGAAATGAAGATAAGCATAAGGTGAGAGAATAATAATTACTATATACAAGATCTCTGTCCTTTTTTTTTTTTTGAGATGGAATTTCACTCTTGTTGCCCAGGCTGGAGTGCAATGGCACGATCTTGGCTCACCACGACTTCCGCCTCCCAGGTTCAAGCAGTTTTCCTGCCTCAGCCTCCCGAGTAGCTGGGATTACAGGCATGCACCATCACGCCCTGCTAATTTTGTATTTTTAGTGAGGATGGGGTTTCTCCATGTTGAGGCTGGTCTGTAACTCCTGACCTCAGGTGATCCACCTGCCTCAGTCTCCCAAAATGCTGGGATTACAGGCGTGAGCTACTGCACCCGGCCTTTTTTGTTTGTTTGTTTGTTTGTTTGTCTGTCTGTTTTTGAGATGGAGTCTTGCTCTGTTGCCCAGGCTGGAGTGCAATGGCACAATCTCAGCTCACTGCAGTCTCTGCTTCGCAGGTTCAAGCAACTCTCCTGCCTTAGCCTTCCCAGTACCTGGGATTACAGGCCCCCTCAACCATGATGCCCGGCTGATTTTTGTATTTTTAGTAGAGATGGGGTTTCACCATATTGGCCAGGCTGGTTTCAAACTCCTGGCTTCAGGTGATCCACCCGCCTTGGCCTCCCAAAGTGCTAGGATTACAGGCATGAGCCTGTAATGTGCCCGGCCACAAGGTATCTTTAAAACTAGTGACTTTGATTACTTGGGAGACACCTTTGGTTAACTATGGTTAAGAGCCCAACTTTGGTGTTGGGACAGCTCGATTTGAGTCCTTGCTCTGCTACAGTGCCATCTGTGACCTTAGATGACCTCCAGTAAGATAGCTAGCCAAACCAAGATAATTACTAATTCATGGTTAAGCTGAGGGGATAAAATGTACCTGAGAGCATTGTTACGCTGGCTCAATAAGAGGCATCTGATAAGAGACTTTTGAAAGGTTCTTGGCCTCTGGGGTGAAGACTTTCTTTTTTTTTGGTTGAGACGAGTCTCGCTCTATCACCCAGGCTGGAGTGCAGTGGCCGGATCTCAGCTCACTGCAAGCTCCGCCTCCCGGGTTCCCGCCATTCTCCTGCCTCAGCCTCCTGAGTAGCTGGGACTACAGGCGCCTGCCACCTCGCCCGGCTAGATTTTTGTATTTTATTAGTAGAGACGGGGTTTCACTGTGTTAGCCAGGATGGTCTCGATCTACTGACCTCGTGATCCACCCGTCTCGGCCTCCCAAAGTGCTGGGATTACAGGCTTGAGCCACTGCGCCCGGCCGAAGACTTTCTTTTCTTAAGGCCAGAGCCATAAGATGGAAAGTTGTTTCACTGAAGCCTAGAACTCTGTGTTTGAACCTCCCTTGAGCCCGTGCCATGTGCAAGAGGTAAACTGTGAGTGAGTGTCCTTAGGCTTCTGGATTGTTTGGTCCTGTGGACTTATGTAGTGAGCTATGTATATTGGGACTCCACATTCACATTCTCATAGGACTGAGGCTCAAACACATACAGTGTGGTACTTTGCGGTGTCTACACTAGGGAAATCAAGCAGGGCATTGGTGATGGGAGGAAGTGATCAAGAACCAGGTAGCATGATGGTAAGTGGACAGGGTTTAAAAACCTGGGCTTTTGGCCGTCTGTCCGAATCTATGTCTTTAGCCCATGTTTCTCCACCTAGTCTTATTTATTTATAATTGCCTCCTGGCCATTTATACCTGGATGCCCCAGAGGCGCCTCTGACTTCTCACTTGCCTCCATGCTAGTTTTGTGTGGACTGTCCATTTCATTGCCTAGCACTACCATTCTTCTCTTTCACCTCCACTTCCAGGCCCTTTGGTGCTCCCAACCTTTTTCTGTCTCATCCCGTCCTCAGTGCCACTTACTTCTGCCTAAATTCAGCCTCTTATATCAGTTCAATCATTGCACCAGTCTCCTGGTTGCTATCTCTGTCTTTAATCTTCCCCTTGCATAGAAACCTTTATGGAGTTTCCTTTGAAAATAAGGTCAAGCCAGCTGGGCATGGTGGTTCATGCCTGTAATCACAGCACTTTGGGAGGCCAAGGCGGGCGGATCACGAGGTCAGGAGATTGAGACCATCCTGGCTAACACTGTGAAACCCCGTCTCTACTAAAAATACAAAAAATATTAGCCGGGCATGGTGGTGGGCACCTGTAGTCCCACTGCTCAGGAGGCTGAGATAGGAGAATGGTGTGAACCCGGGAGGCGGAGCTTGCAGTGAGCCGAGATAGCACCACTGCACTCCAGCCTGGGCAACAGAGTGAGACTCTGTCTCAAAAAAAAAAAAAAATGAAAATAAAGTCAAACGGGGAGTGGTGCCTCACCCGTGTAACAGTTTAACACCAGCACTTTGGGAGGCTGAAGTAGGAGGATCACTTGAGCCCAGGAGTTTGAGACAAGCCTCAGCAACATAGT
Organism: Piliocolobus tephrosceles; assembly: GCF_002776525.5. Taxonomy (NCBI): domain Eukaryota; kingdom Metazoa; phylum Chordata; class Mammalia; order Primates; family Cercopithecidae; genus Piliocolobus; species Piliocolobus tephrosceles. The sequence continues at coordinate 6,410,565 of NC_045453.1, forward strand.
AAGACATCGTCTCTACAAAAAAAATTTTTTAAATTAGCCAAGTGTGGTGGGACACGCCTGCAGTCCTAGCTCCTCAGAAGGCTGAGGTGGGAGGATCATGATTCAGAGAGGTCAAGGCTGCAGTGTGCTGTGACCGCACCAGTGCACTCCAGCCTGGGCAACAGAGCAAGGCCCTGTCTCAGAAAAAAAGAAAAGGTCAAATTTCTTAGTTTGGCATGCAAGACTTTGCAAAAGCTCATTTCCATCTACCATCTCAAGCACAACACATTCATTGTCTTGATTTCCCCTGCCCACTGAAGAGCTGATCACTTTTCTCCTTGGAACTCTAGTTTCTTATAGTGACATACATCATGGCACCTGAAACACTTTCATACTTGGTCACAAGCAGTCAGGAGAATGTGGCCTGTGTCTAGTCACTTGTGTCTACAGCCCTAGCTCAGTGCCCACCTCCATTTCCGTACCAGCCAGCACCTGCGTGATGGACACATGAGTGTGAAGATCATGTGTTCCTCCCTGTGGAGTTTTAGAAAATACCATTTTGTGTCAGCTTTGTCCTTACTTAGAATCGCAGTGGGGTGGGAGGGAAAATATTTCTCGGCCAGTTGATTTTACTGTCACTTTCTTCTAGAAGAAGCTGTGAATAAGGTGAAAATTCAGGCCATGTCAGAAGTACAGAAGGCCGTCGCTGAGGCAGAGCAGAAAGCCTTTGAAGTGATTGCAACAGAGAGAGCACGAATGGAGCAAACCATAGCGGACGTCAAGCGGCAGGCCGCGGAGGACGCTTTTCTCGTCATCAACGAGCAAGAGGAATCCACGGAGGTGAGAGCTCTGCGCCCTGGGGGCCGGGGTGGGTGGCTGGAGTGACCACGCCCATTGCCTTCCTCTCATACACTGGGCAGGAAGACACAGGCAGTCCACTCTTGAGCTCAATGAGGATAATTTTTTTTTTTTTTTTTTTTTTTTTTTTTTTTTTT